>NW_024743366.1:0-19551 GCF_018991925.1 Homarus americanus | reverse complement strand
TTACGGCAGGCTAACAGATAAGCGTCAAGGGCAGGCTACCGTGAGATACGCTGGGCGCAGGAGGCCAGGCCAGGCTACGGCAGGCTAACAGAAACGTTGGAGCAGGCTACCGTGGATATGCTGGCGTGGCTGGGCTAGGCCAGGCCAGGCCAGGGTTACGGCCAGGCTCAGCAAGCCAGGCTAGGGCTGGCGGCAGGCCTAACAAGCTGGCGGCAGGCTGGGCTTGTGCCAGGTTGGCGGGCAGGCCAAGCTGCTGCAGGCCATGATAAGGTTGGGCGGCAGGCTGGGAACAGGCCAGGTTGGCGGCAGGCTGGGGTTGGCTAGGCTACAGGCATGGGCAGGCTGGGCCAGGGGCGGGCTGGCAGGCTAAGATGGGCTGCACCATGGCAGGCTGGGCTAGGCCAGGCTGGGCAGGTCAGCCAGGTTAGGCTGCAGCTGGCGGCAGGCTGGCCAGGCTAGGCTGGGCGGCAGGTCAATGTAAGCTGGGCGGGCAGGCCTGGGCCAGGCCAGGCTGGGCGGGCAGGCCAGGCTAGGCCATAGGCCGCGGCAGGTTGGGTAGGTCAGGCTGGCGCACAATAGGCCAGGGCCAGCAGGTCAAAGGAAGGCTAGGTTGGCGGCAGGCTGGGCAGGTTAGGCCGTGGCGGCAGGCTGGGCTAGGGATAGGCTACGGCAGGCAGGGCTGGCGGCAGGCTAGGCGCCAGGCTACGGGCAGAGGCTGGGCCAGGCCAGGCTACAGGCAGGCTGGGTCAGGCGTTGGGCGGCAGGCTGCTGGGCTAGGCCAGGTTGGCTGCAGGCTGGGCTAGCCAGGGGCTGTGCTAGGGCAGGCTGGGCCAGGGGCCAGATGGCTGCAGGCTGCCAGATACAGTTGGCGGCAGGCTGGGCCAGGGCCAGGCTGGCGGCAGGCTGGCCAGGCCAGGCCAGGCTGGGCGGCAGGCTGCCAGGGCCAGGCTGGGCTGAAGTAGGTTAAGAAGTTAGATAAGGTTAAGGGTAGGTTGGGTTAGGTTAGATTAAGGGTAGGTTAGGTTAAGGGTAGGTTGATTAATGTTGTATAAAGCACACTGTACTGTATTTATATTTACCTGAGTAATTAAAGTGATCCAAACTTCTCTTCAGTAATAAATGATAAGGTGAAACGAGGATTACTTGGCCAGTTATAAACAAACCTGTGAACAATTGTATGGGGCCGGTGTCACGGGTGGTTCTGCCCTCCATTGTCGACAGTGAGGGAGAGAGAGAGAAGCAGTAACAGTATAGGACATTTTGAAATTAATTTATGGAAATTGAATAAAATACTCGACACACACACACACACACACACACACACACACACACACACACACACACACACACACACAAACGTACAATAAGTGATCTTCTTCGTCCTTCTAGATGCGGAGGCACCGGTGGTGAACATCCGTCCCCTGATCTCCCTGTCGTCCATAGAAGGAGACCACCGGCTGCAGGAAGATCTTTGGCTGCATAGTCAACAGCGACAACACCGAGTCCTTGATCTTTTCACCACGGAAACGACCCGAGTCAAGGTTCATGGGGCGTACACGGTGAGTCGCCCTACGAGGTCACCGTGTCTTCCTGCTACTACCTGGACTGGAATAATCGTTGTCGGAAAATACGGAATTGTGTCACGAGTACAAGACCTCCTGGTGTTCAGACGACCTCCTCAGATAAAGGAGAAAATAGCTCCGGCACTTGAAGGAACGGTGAGAGCGACAACATCAGTAAAGTCGTCCCTCTACCTGCAGCCTCACCTGATTCTCCTGCAGCGTCTTGGACCGTCACAACACCTTCCCCGCCAGTAGAATCATCGACAACAAAATTATCCAGTCCTTTCTGGCTTCCCGATATTCCTCTGATCAAGACTTTCGCACCGAGAACGTCTCGGGTTACAGTCCTCTAGCTGACGGCTCTGGCAGCTCCACCATCACCCCATCTTCAGATATGTCCAGCAAACCGAGAGACAGCCAGGTCGTACGGACTTCCCCAGCTCCCAAATCCCTCCTCCTCCTCCCCTCCTCCTCCCCTCCCCTCCCCTCCCCTCCCCCCCCCTCCTCCTTGGTCACAGCTCAACTGTCGGCCTTTCCATCACTGTGTCAAGCAGAAACCCGATGGTTCCCTCAGTATTAATTTTCGCTGTTACTTCCAGAACCCGACGCCTGGTAATGGAACGTGTAACTTAGCAGTAACTACCCATTAATGACCATTTTCTGTATAAGTACAGTTCCCTTTACTTGTGAGTTTACAAGGCTCATCATATAAACAATCCACATATCATTATATTTGTGTTAATAATGTTTTACTGTGATTCCATAGTATCTTTACTACTGCAAGTTTCCTTCTGTCGAATGTAAACAAACACAGACCTCCACACTGCAAACCTGACGAGCCCCTTAAACGCACTAGTGAAGGGGACTGTACGTTATTACATGTATCCACCACTAAGTACTGTAATGTTGTTGTGGTATTTTCACCTTTCCTCATGTACTCAATTTTATTGACATGAACTTTAAAGTCTGTACCATTCTAGTATATATTTAGAGGCAGTACCCATTACCTGGTACATGCCACTATACCTGTTACATGTACCCACTACCTGTTACATGTACCCCATTACCTGTTACATGTACCCCACTACCTGTTACATGTACCCCACTACCTGTTACATGCCCCATTACCTGTTACATGTACCCCACTACCTGTTACATGTACCCCACTACCTGTTACATGTACCCCATTACCTGTTACATGTACCCACTACCTGTTACAATACTACCTGTTACATGTACACTATACCTGTTACATGCCCCATTACCTATTACATATGTACCCCACTACCTGTTACATGTACTACCTGTTACATGTACCCCACTATACCTGTTACATGTACCCACTACCTGTTACATGTACCCTATACCTGTTACATGGCCCACTACCTGTATGTGCCCCCATTACCTGTTACATGTACCCACTACCTGTTATGTACCCCACTACCTGTTATGTACCCCATTACCTGTTATGTACTACCTGTTACATGTACCCCACCTGTTACATGTACCCCATTACCTGTTATACTTACTACCTGTTACATGTACCCCACTACCTGTTACATGTACCCCACATACCTGTTACATGTACCCATTACCTGTTACATGTGCCCCACTACCTGTTACATGTACCCCACTACCGTTACATGCCCACTATACCTGTTACATGTGCCCCACTACCTGTTACATGTACCCCACTATACCTACATGCCCACTACCTGTTACATGTCACTACCTGTTATTGCCCCACTATACCTGTTACATTTACCCCACTACCTGTTACATGCCCACTACCTGTTACATGTACCCACTACCTGTTACATGTACCCCACTATATTACATTTACCCCACTACCTGTTACATGTGCCCCACTACCTGTTACATATACCCCACTACCTGTTACATACCCCACTATACCTGTTATACCCACTATACCTGTTACATGTACCCCACTATACCTGTTACATGTACCCCACTACCTATTTACATGTACCCCACTACCTGTTATGTTTATATTGTACCTCTGTTTTCCTTTACTTTTGTTTTTATAGATGCCATAATGTAGGAGTGCGGTGGTTGAGTGGGTACAGCGCTCACGGCTTGTTCTAAGAGTCCTTGGTTTGGTCCAGTCAAAACAGGCTATGAATGGACACCCAATTTTATAGTTAACCCTTTGAGTCCTGAAGGGTTAAACCATCGTCGTCAAAGGGTTAAGGCAGTGAAGATGTTCGTGTGTAGTGAAGATGATCGTGTGTAGTGAAGATGATCGTGTGTAGTGAAGATGATCATGTGTAGTGAAGATGATGGTGTAGGAGATGATCGTGTAGTGAAGATGATGTGTAGTGAAGATGATCGTGTAGTGAAGATGATCGTGTGTAGTGAAGATGATCGTGTGTAGTGAAGATGATCGTGTGTAGTGAAGATGATCATTATTGTAGTGAAGATGATCGTGTGTAGTGAGATGATCTGTGTAGTGAAGATGATCGTGTGTAGTGAATGATCGTGTGTAGTGAAGATGATCCGTGTAGTAGAGATGATCGTGTGTAGTGAAGATGATGGGTGTGTAGTGAAGATGATCGCGTGGTAAGTGATCGTGTGTAGTGAATGATTATTGTGTAGTAGAAGATGATCGTGTGTGTAGTGAAGATGATCGTGTGTAGTGAAGATGATCATTATGTAGTGAAGATGATCTTGTGTAGTGAATGATCGTGTGTAGTAGAATGATCATTGTGTAGTGAAGATGATCGTGTGTAGTGAAGATGATCGTGTGTAGTGAAGATGATCGTGTGTAGTGAAGATGATCGTGTGTAGTGAAGATGATCATTGTGTAGTGAAGATGATCGTGTGTAGTGAAGATGATCGTGTGTAGTGAAGATGATCGTATTGTAGTGAAGATGATCTGTGTGTAGTGAAGATGATCGTGTGTAGTGAAGATGATCGTGTAGTGAAGATGATCGTGTGTAGTGAATGATCGTGTAGTGAAGATGATCGTGTGTAGTGAAGATGATCGTGTGTAGTGAAGATGATCGTGTGTAGTGAAGATGATCGTGTGTAGTGAAGATGTTCGTGTGTAGTGAAGATGATCGTGTGTAGTGAAGATGATCGTGTGGTAGAAGATGATCGTGTGTAGTGAAGATGATCATTGTGTAGTGAAGATGATTGTGTGTAGTGAAGATGTTCGTGTGTAGTAGAAGATGATCGTGTGTAGTAAAGATGATCATTGTAGTAGAAGATGTTCGTGTGTAGTGAAGATGTTCGTGTGTAGTGAAGATGTTGGTAGTGTAAGTGAAGATGATCGTGTGTAGTGAAGATGATCGTTATAGTGAAGATGATTGTGTGTAGTAGAGATGATCGTGTGTATAGAGAATCGTGTGTAGTGAAGATGATCATGTGTAGTGAAGATGATCGTGTGTAGTGAAGATGATGTATTGTAGTGAAGATGATCGTGTGTAGTGAAGATGATCGTGTGTGTGAAGATGATCGTGTGTAGTGAAGATGATCGTTGTTAGTGAAGATGATCGTGGTGAAGATGATCGTGTGTAGTAGAGATGATCGTGTAGTGAAGATGATCGTGTGTAGTGAAGATGATCGTGTGTAGTGAAGATGATCATTATTGTAGTGAAGATGATCGTATTAGTAGATGATCGTGTGTAGTGAAGATGATCATATTGTAGTGAAGATGATCATGATGTAGTGAAGATGATCTCGTGTGTAGTGAAGATGATCGTGTAGTGAAAGATGATCGTGTGTAGTGAAGATGATTGTGTGTAGTGAAGATGATCGTGTGTAGTGAAGATGATCTGTGTAGTGAAGATGATCGTGTGTAGTGAAGATGATCGTGTGTAGTAGAAGATGATCCATTATTAGTGAAGATGATCGTGTGTAGTAGAAGATGATCGTGTGTAGTGAAGATGATCGTGTAAGTGACATATTGTAGTGAAGATGATCGTGTGTAGTGAAGATGATTGTGTGTAGTGAAGATGATCGTGTGAAGATGATCGTGTAGTGAAGATGATTGTGTGTAGTGAAGATGATCTGTAAAAACAAAAAAGTGTGTAGTGAAGATGATCGTGTGTAGTGAAGATGATCATTATTAGTGAAGATGATTGTGTGTAGTAAAGATGATCTTGTGTAGTAAGATGATCGTGTAGTAGAAGATGATCGTGTGTAGTGAAGATGATCGTGTGTAGTGAAGATGATCGTGTGTAGTAGAAGATGATTTGTTAGTGAAGATGATCGTGTGTAGTGAAGATGATCGTGTAGTGAGTAGAAGATGATCGTGGTAGATGAAGATGATCGTGTGTAGTGAAGATGATCGCGTGTAGTGAAGATGATTGTGTGTAGTGAAGATGATCGTGTGTAGTGAAGATGATCGTGTGTAGTGAAGATGATTGTGGTGAAGATGATCATATTGTAGTGAAGATGATCGTGTGTAGTGAAGATGATTGTGTGTAGTGAAGATGATCGCGTGTAGTGAAGATGATCGTGTGTGAAGATGATTGTGTGTAGAAGATGATCGTGTGTAGTGAAGATGATCGTGTGTAGTGAAGATGATGATCGCGTGTAGTGAAGATGATCGTGTAGTGAAGATGATCGCGTGTAGTGAAGATGATTGTGTGTAGTGAAGATGATCGCGTGTGGTGAAGATGATCTTATTGTAGTGAAGATGATCGTGTGTAGTGAAGATGATTGTGTGTCAGTGAGCTCATAGTGTAAACAATAATATGACACGTCAAAAGAATAAAAATAAAAGTGTTTCCTAATATGGTAATGAAGTTATATGTTTATTTACCTTTCCTTAAATGTTTAAATACTAATAATAATCATGACTACTATTGTGGGAAATACCCTCCCTTTCCTCTCCTTTCCTCTTTCTGAACCCATCTTCTTCCTTCCTCCATCTTTCCTTCTTCCCTTCCCTCACCCCTCCCTCCCTCCTCTGCCTTCTCCCTGCTCAATTCTCTTCTTCCCTCTCCTCCCTCTCTCTTTCATTTACTCCAGTTTCTATACCTTTCCTTTCTCTCCTCCCCACCCTCACCACCCTTTCCTCACCATCCATTCCCTCCACCCCACCTTCCCTCACCCCACCCCTCTTACCCCACCCCTTCCCTCACCCCTCTTCCCTCACACCCTTCCCTCACCCACCTTCACACCTTCCTCACCACCTTCCTCTCCCACCCCTTCCCTCACCCCACCTTCTCACCCCTTTCCCCACCCCACCCCTTCCTTCTTACCCTTCACTCACCCTTCCTCACACCACCTTCCCTCACCCCACCCCTTCCCTCACCACCTTCCTCACACCTTCCTCACACCTTCCACCCCACACTTCACACACACACTTCCTCACCCCACCCCTTCCTCACCTTCCCACACACCACACTTCCCACCCCACCCCTTCCCTCACCCCACCCTTCCCTCAACCCACAACCCCTCACCCAACACCCCTACCCACTTCCCTCACCCCACCACACCTCATCCCCCTCCATCTTCAGCCCCCACCAATCAAGCAATGAAGGTCACTATTTAAACAGAAGATTCCATTGACGACACCACCATACCAGACCAAATCCTACAGATACAAGAATGTCCAGTAACAATCATTACCTCCCTACACTCCTGTCCGAATACCTACCTTCTATACCCTACCACCACCTAACCTCACACCTGCCACCACTCTGCCCACTTCCTACCTCCTACACCTGCCGCTCACGACCATCGGCCTGTTGGTAAGTTATAGTATCTACCCACCAGTAATGGCTTCAAGGTAGTATAGGTATTATTATAAGTGTGTATTATAAGTGTGTCCCCTATTACTACTATTGAGTGAGCTATAAGTGTTTCTTGTCTTCACTACTACTAAGGAAAAGTGATGATAGAATTGTAGTGTTTATTGAGTGTTGTTGGTATCTGCCCAGTTAAGTGTCTCCCTAATTTAGAAAGTGTCTCCCTAAGCTTAGTGTCTTCCTAGTTAAGTGTCTACCCAGTACTTGGCTCAGTACTTGGACCATTATTATTTATTATATACATAAACTTGACATAGATATCGGCATAGACAGCAACATAAGTAAATTTGCTGATGACACTAAACTAGGACGTGTTATTAAATCTGACGAGGACTCGGCAAAACTACAGGAGATCTAATTTTCGAGATGGTCTGAAAAAATGACAGATGAAATTCAACGTGGACAAATATAAAGTATGGTATGGAGATGTAAACAGAAATAATTACAGATGAACAACGATGCCATAGAATCCGACTGCGAGGAGAGATTTAGAATGATAAGTAGGAACCTTAGTAGTAAACAATGTGTTTTTTATGTAACAAGGATAATAAAGTACTTTGAGTTCATACAAAAGGAATTATTGAATTTACAAGACTAGCAGGTCATCCCTAAAAACTGTATCTCTTGCTCTTGTGAGACCACACCTGGATTGAGCAGTTCAGTTCTGGTCACCGTACAGAATGGATTATAAGTCCTTGGAAAGAATTCATAGGAAAATGACAAGACTAATCCCGGACATTAGGAACCTTGAGTATAGAGACAGGTTCTAATGTCAGGTTCTATGAATTCTTTCAGGATTCTGTCCATTCTGTAATACCGTGAGCCAGAACAGACTGCTGTCCAGTGTGATCTGCAAGAGCTGGGCCTGCAGTTTTAGAGATGAGCCTCTTAGTCTTGGCTAACTGCTCGCTTTCGCTGTGAACCCAAGTACTGTATCCTTGTTACGAGCAAGCGTGTTCACTGGCAAGGGCTCTGCCATCATTACTCTAAATCTCTCGCCGGGCCTATGGCATCGGGCCATTCATCTGGTACCTGTTTCCCTGTTGTCTCTATGCTGGTAACATTGTCCACGGTGAACTCATCTGCCATTTCGAACCATTCGAAAAAAGAATTTGTTTGAATCTTTCACCAGCCGGTTGCCGAGGAGTCGTCGAATTTAATAACGTCGGATTTGAATGATAAATCAGCAAAATTTACTTATGTTACGTCTATGCCGTGTCTATGGACATGTATATTAATGTGGATGGTGCTGAAACAGGAACGCGCAATGAAGAAACACTCTGTCCTTTTCACTTAGTGAACAAAACATAGCATCAATAGTAATGGGGACACTTATACGCCCATACGCCGTGATGAATATAACTGCAACAGTCGTGTCGACGATGTTGAGGCCAGGGAAACGTTGGGAGGCAGAATGTGGCGACGAGGTGGGCAGATGCCAATATGAGGGCTGCTGACAGCCTCTGTTGACAGGCAATAAATGCAGGTATGTGACTCTTTCATTGCTCGAGCTCTGGTGATGCTGAGATGAAGTGAGGGAGGCAGAACAGGGGTGAAGAGGTGGGGTAGGGAGAAGGGGTGGGGTGAGGAAGAGGTGGGTTGAGAGGGGGTGAAGTGAGGGGTGGGTGAGGAAGATTGGGGTGAGGAAGGGGTGAGGAAGGGTGGGAGAAGGAAAGGTGAGGTGGGGTGAGGGGTGAGGAAGAGGAAGGGTGAGGAAGGAAGGAAGGGGTGAGGTGAGGGAAAGGGTGAAAGGGAAGGGTGGGTGAAGGAAAGGGATGAGGAGGCGAAAGAGGCAGAAGGAGAGGATGGGAAAGAGTGGGGTGAGGAAGGGGTGAGGTGAGGAAGGCAGAGAAGGAAGGGTGGTGAGGAGGGTGAGGAGGGGTGGGGTGAGGAAGGGTAAAGGGTGAGGGAAGGGATGGGGTGAGGAAGAGATGGGGTGAGAGGAGACAGAGTGGGGTGAGGGTGTGAGAATGGATGGAGAATGAGAGTGAGGGAAAGAAAAGAAGGTATAGAAACTGGGGTAAATGAGAGAGGGAGGAGGGGTGAGTGAGCAGGAAGGAAGGCATAGGAATGGAGGGAGGAGGGTGGAAGAAGAAGGAAAGATGGAGGAAGAAGATGGGTTCAGAAAGGAAAGGGGAGAGGAAAGGGAGGTATTTTCCCCAATAGTAGTCATGATTATTATTAGCATTTAAACATTTAGGAAAGGTAAATAAACATATATCATTACCATATTAGGAAACACTTTTATTTTATTCTTTTTGACGTCATATTGTTGTTTACACTATAGCTTTCACCGACACACAATCATCTTCACTACGATCATCTTCTACACGATCATCTTCACTACGCGATCATCTTCACTACACACAATCATCTTCACACGCGATCATCTTCACTACACACGATCATCTTCACCTACACGATCATCTTCACTACACACGATCATCTTCCTCACGATCATCTTCACTACACACAATCATCTTCACTACACACGACATCTTCACCGCGATCATCTTCTACACACAATCATCTTCCTACGATCATCTTCACTACACGATCATCTTCACTACACACAATCATCTTCACTACACACGATCATCTTCACTACACACGATCATCTTCACTACACACAATCATCTTCACTACGCGATCATCTTTCACGATCATCTTCACTACACACGATCATCTTCACTACACACGATCATCTTCTACACGATCATCTTCGCCACACGATCATCTTCACTACACAATCATCTTCACTACACACGATCATCTTCACTACACACGATCCATCTTCACTACACGATCATCTTCACTACACACGATCATCTTCACTACGATCATCTTCACTACACAATCATCTTCACTACACGATCATCTTCACTACACGATCATCTTCACTACACACAATCATCTTCACTACACACGATCATCTTCACTACACACGATCATCTTCACTACACACGATCATCTTCACTACACAATCATCTTCACTACACGATGCATCTTCTACACGATCATCTTCACTACACACAATCATCTTCACTACGATCCATCTTCACTACACCGATCATCTTCACCACACGATCATCTTCACTACACACGATCATCTTCACTACACGCAATCATCTTCACTACACACGATCATCTTCACTACACACGATCATCTTCACTACACGATCATCTTCACTACACACGATCATCTTCACTACCACGATCATCTTCACTACACACGATCATCTTCACTACACACGATCATCTTCACTACACGATCATCTTACTACGATCATCTTCACTACACACGATCATCTTCACTACGATCATCTTCCTTACACACGATCATCTTCACTCACACGATCATCTTCACTACACACGATATCTTCACTACACACGATCATCTTCTACGATCATCTTCACTACACGATCATCTTCACTACACACGATCATCTTCACTACGTCATCTTCACTACGATCATCTTCACTACACACGATCATCTTCTACCGATATCTTCACTACACACGATCATCTTCACTACGTCATTTACTACACCGATCATCTTCACTACACACGAACATCTTCACTACACACGATCATCTTTTCCACACGATCATCTTCCTACACACAATCATCTTCACTACGATATCTTCCACGATCATCTTCACTACCACGAACATCTTCACTACACACATCTTATACATCTTCACGTCAATATTTACATCTTCACTACACGAACATCTTCACTACACAATCATCTTCACCACACGATCATCTTCACTACACACGATCATCTTCACTACACACGATCATCTTTCAATTACACACGATCATCTTCACTACACACGATCATCTTCACTACACACGATCATCTCTTCACTACACACGATCATCTTCACTACACACGATCATCTTCATCCACACACGATCATCTTCACTCACACGATCATCTTCACTACACACGATCATCTTCACTACACACGATCATCTTCACTACACCGATCATCTTCACTTTACCACGATCATCTTCACTACACGATCATCTTCACTACATAATGATCATCTTCACTACACACGATTATCTTCACTCCACGATCATCTTCTCACACGATCATCTTCACTCACACGATCATCTTCACCACAACGATCATCTTCACTACACGATCATCTTCACTACACACAATCATTCACTACACGATCATTCACTCGCGATATCTCTACCACACGATCATCTTCACTACACACGATCATCTTCACTACACGCGATCATCTTTCACTACACACGATCATCTTCACTACACACATCATCTTCACTACAACGATCATCTTCACTACACACGATCATCTTCCTACACACGATCATCTCTACTACACACGATCATCTTCACTACACACGATCATCTTCACTTACACGATCATCTTCACTACACACGATCATCTTCTACTACACACGATCATCTTCACTACACGATCATCTTCACTACACACGATCATCTCACTACACACGATCATCTTCACGCACGATCATCTTCACTACACGATCATCTTCACCACACGAAACATCTTCACTGCCTTAACCCTTGACGACGATGGCTTTAACCTCGTGACTCAAAGGTTAACTATAAAATTGGGTGTCCATTCATAGTTTGTTTGATTGGACCAAACCAAGACTCTTGTAAAGTGATGCTGTACCACTAAACCACCACTCTACATTATGGCATCTAAAAAACAAAGTAAAGGAAAAGGTGTACAATATAAACATAACAGTAGTGGTACAACAGTAGTGGGGCATATGAACAGGTATAGGGGCACATGATATGGTAGGCATATGCAACAGGTATAGTAAGGTACATAACAAGTAGTGGGGTATGTAACAGGTAGTGGGGTACATGTAACAGGTAGTGGGGTAAATGGGCCAGGATAGTGGGCATGGTAGTGTGGCACATGTAACAGGCAGTGGGGTACATGTAACAGTGTAATTAATGTAATACAAGTATAGTGTACATGTAACAGGTATTGGGGTACATGTACTAATGTGGTACATGTAACAGGTATAGTGGGTACATGTAACAGGTAGTGGGTACATGTAACAGGCATAATTAGAACATAACAGGTAGTACATGTAACATAAGTAGTGGGCACATGTAACAGGTAATGGGGCACATGTAATATAGGGCACATAACAGGTAGGGTACATGTAACAGGTAGTGGGCACATGAACAGGTAATGGGGCACATGGTGTGTGAAATTACATGTAACAGGTGTACATGTAACAGGTAATGGTAACATTGTAATGGGTACATGTAACAGGTAGTGTGCACAGTAATGTAAAGGCTATGTAACAGGTACATGTAACAGGTATATGGGAAATTGCCACATGCAACATAGTGGGACAAAGGAAGCAACACACAAACAAGGAACAGGCAGTGCACACACAACAATAGTAAATTTACACATGTAACAAGTACATGAACAGGTAAGGCAACAAGTAGTGGGTACATGTAACAGGTAGTGAGGTACATGTAACAGGTAATGCAGAAGTACATGCAACAGAAGTACATGCACTACACTCCCTAAATATATACTTGGACACAGACTTTGTGTCTATAGTCTAAAAACTCTACATGAGAAAGGTGAAAATATACTTGTGTGACATGTACCAACGCACATCCCTTCACTAGTGCGTTTACAGGGCTCGTCAGGTTTTGTGCATGTGGCAGGTCTGTGTTTAGTTTACATTCGACAGAAGGAAACTTGCAGTAGTAAAGATACTATGGAATCACAGTAAAACATTATTAACACAAATATAATGATATGTGGATTGTTTTATATGATGAGCCCTTTGTAACCACAAGGAAACCCGTACTACAGAAAATACACATGGTGCTACTAAACGTTCCCATTACCAGGCGTCGGGTTCTGAAGAACAGCGAAATTAATACGAGGAACCATCTGCTCGACACAGTGATGAAAGTTATTGCCGACAGCTGAGCTGCCAAGGAGGAGGGGAGGGGAGGGAGGGGAGGAGGGAGGAGAGGAGGAGAGGGACTTGGGGAGCTGGGGAAGTCTGCAATGACCCTGGCTGTTCTCGTGTTTGCTGGACATATCTGAAGATGGGTGATGGTGGAGCTGCCAGAACCGTCAGCTAGAGACCTTGTAACCCGGAGACGTTCTCGGTGCGAAGTTCGATCAGAGGAATATCAAAGCAGGACTGGATAATTTTGTTAATGATGATTCCACTGGCGGGGAAGGTGTTGTGACGGTCCAAGACGCCGCAGGAGAATCAAAGAGCTGCAAGTAGAGGGACGACTTTACTGATGTTGTCGCTCACCGTTCCTTCAAGTGCCGGAGCTATTTTCTCCTTTGTATCTGAGGAGGTCGTCTGAACACCAGGAGGTCTTGTACTCGTGACACAATTCCGTATTTTCCGACAACGACTTATTCCAGTCCAGGTAGTAAGAGGGAAGACACGGTGACTCGTAGGGCGACTCACCGTGTACGCCCCAGAACCTTGACTGGTCGTTTCCGTGGTGAAAAGATCAAGGACTCGGTGTTGTCGCTGTTGACTATGCAGCCAAAGATCTTCCCAGCCGGTGGTCTCCTTCTGTAGCAGGGACGACAGGGAGGTGATCACGAGGGACGGATGTTCATCACCGGTGCCTCCGTCATCTAGAAGGACGAAGAAGATCACTTATTGTACGTTTGTGTGTGTGTGTGTGTGTGTGTGTGTGTGTGTGTGTGTGTGTGTGTGTGTGTGTGTGTGTGTGTGTTCGGGCAAGTATTTTCATTCTAATTTCGTCATAAATTAATTCCTCAAAATGTCCTATACTGTTACTGCTCTCTCTCCCTCACTGTCGACAATGGAGGGCAGAAACTAACGTACATCACCCATACAATTGTTCACAGGTTTGTTTATAACTGGCCAAGTAACTTCGTTTCACCTTTTATCATTTATTACGAAGAGAAGTTTGTGATCACTTTAATTACTCAGGTAAATATAAATACAGTACAGTGTGCTTATATACAACATTAACACCAACCCCAATTAACCTAACCTAACCCCAATCTAACCTAACCCAACCTAACCCTTAACCTTATCTAACCTAACCCAACCTACCCTTAACCTCAACCTAACCCAACCCATCCTTAACCTAACCTAACCTAACCCAACCTACCCTTAACCAATCCCAACCCAACCTACCCTTAACCTTATCTGACCCAACCTACCCTTAACTCTAACCTAACCCAACCTACCCTTAACCCAACCTAACCTAACCCAACCTACCCTTAACCTAACTCTAACCCAACCTACCCTTACCTTATCTGACCCAACCTACCCTAACCCTATCTAACCCAACCCACCCTTAACCCAACCAACCCAACCTACCCTTAACCTTATCTGACCCAACCTACCCTTAACCTAACCTAACCCAACCTACCCTTAACCTAATCTGACCCAACCCACCCTTACCTTATCTAACCCAACCTACCCTTAACCTAACCTAACCCAACCTACCCTTAACCTTATCTCGACCCAACCTACCCTTAACCTTATCTAACCCAACCTACCCCTTAACCAACCTACCAACCTACCCTTAACCTTATCTAACCCAACCTACCCTTAACCTAACCTAACCCAACCTACCCTAACCTTATCTGACCCAACCCCACCCCTTAACCTAATCTAACCCAACCCAATCCCTTAACCTTATCTAACCCAACCTACCCTTAACCTCCATCTGACCCAACCCATCTTAACCTTATCTGACCCAACCTACCTTAACCCATCTAACCCAACCTACCCTTAACCCAACCCCCAACCTACCCTTAACCTTATCTGACCCAACCTACCCTTAACCTAACCTAACCCAAATCCCAATCACCCTTAACCTAACCTAACCCAAACCCACCCTTAACCTTATCTGACCCAACCTACCTTAACCTAACCTAACCTAACCCAATTTAACCTAACCTAACCCAACCTACCTTAACCTTATCTGACCCAACCTACCCTTAACCTTATCTGACCCAACCTACCCTTAACCTATCTAACCCAACCTACCCTTAACCTTATCTAACCCAACCTACCCTTAACCTTATCTAACCCAACCTAACCTTTAACCCTAACCTAACCCAACCTACCCTTAACCTTATCTGACCCAACCTCCTAACCCAACCTAACCCAACCCACCCTTAACCTTACACCCAACCCAACTTAACCTTATCCAACCCAACCTACCCTTAACCCAACCTAACCCAACCTACCCTAACCCTATCTAACCCAACCTACCCTTAACCTAACCTAACCCAACCTACCCTTAACCTTATCTAACCCAACCTACCCTTAACCTTACCTAACCCAACCTACCCTTAACCTTATCTAACCTAAATCCTACCCTTTTAACCTTATCTGACCCAACCTTCCCTTAACCTTATCTAACCTAACCTACCCTTAACCTCATCCAACCCAACCTACCCCCTTAACCTAACCCAACCCAACCTACCCTCAACCTAACCTAACCAAATCCCAATTCTAACCTATCTAACCCAACCTACCCTTAACCCTAACCTAACCCAACCTACCCTTAACCTTATCTAACCCAACCTACCCTTAACCCTATCTGACCCAACCTACCCTTAACCTTATCTGACCCAACTCCTTAACCTTATCTGACCTAACCTACCCTTAACCTTATCTAACCCAACCCACCCTTAACCTTACCTAACCCAACCTACCCTTAACCTAACCTAACCCAACCTACCCTTAACCTTATATCTAACCCAACCTACCCCTTAACCTAACCTAACCCAACCTACCCCTTAACCTTATCTAACCCAACCTACCCTTTAACTTAACTCTAACCTAAATCCCAACCCTTAACCTTATCTGACCCAACCTACCCTTAACCTAACCTAACCCAACCTACCCTTAACCTTATCTGACCCAACCCACCTTAACCTTTATCTAACCCAACCTACCCTTAACCTAAACTCTAACCCAACCCACCCTTAACCTAACCCAACCCAACCTACCCTTAACCTTATCTGACCCAACCTACCCTTAACCTCATTCCAACCCAACCTACCCTTAACCCAACCTAACCCAACCTACCCTTAACCTATCTGACCCAACCCACCCTTAACCTTATCTTAACCCAACCTACCCTTAACCTAACCTAACCCAAACCTACCCCTTAACCTAACCTAACCCAACCCAATCCTTAACCTAATCTAACCCAACCTACCCTTAACCTTATCTAACCCAACCTACCCTTTAACCTAACCTAACCCAACCTACCCTTAACCTTATCTGACCCAACCTACCCCAACCTTATCTAACCCAACCTACCCTTAACCTAACCTAACCCAACCTACCCCAACCTAACCTAACCTAACCCAACTCACCCTTAACCTAACCTAACCCAACCTACCCTCTTAACCTTATCTGACCCAACCTACCCTTAACCTAACCTAACCCAAACTACCTTAACCTAACCTAACCTAACCCAACCCAATTCCATCCCAACCTAACCCAACCCACCCCCAACCTTATCTGACCCAACCTACCCCTTAACTCCAACCTAACCCAACCTACCCTTAACCTAACCTAACCAACCTACCCTTAACCTTATCTGACCCAACCAACCCACCCTTAACCCAACCCAACCCAACCTACCCCTAACCTTATCTAACCCAACCTACCCTTAACCTAATCCTAACCCAACCTACCCTAACCTAACCTAAATCCAACCTACCCCTTAACCCAACCCAACCCAACCTACCCTCCTAACTCAACCTAACCCAACCCACCCTTAACCTAACCTGACCCAACCTACCCTTAACCTTATCTGACCCAACCTACCCTTAACCTAACCTCCAACCCAACCTACCCTTAACCCAACCTAACCCAACCTACCCTTAACCTTATCTAACCCAACCCACCTTAACCTAACCCAACCCAACCTACCCTTAACCTAACCTAACCTAACCTACCCCTTAACCTTATCTAACCCAACCTACCCTTAACCCAACCTAACCTAACCCAACCCACCCTTAACCTAAATTCCAACCCAACCTACCCTAACCTTATCTGACCCAACCCAACCCTTAACCTAACCTAACCCAACCCACCTTAACCCAACCTAACCCAACCTACCCTTAACCTTATCTGACCCAACTTACCCTTAACCTAACCCAACCCAACCCACCTCAACCCAACCTAACCAACCAACCCTTAACCTAACCACTCAACCTACCCTTAACCTATCTCAACCCAACCTACCCTAACCCAACCCAACCCAACCTACCCTTAACCTAACCTAACCCAACCTACCCTTAACCTTATCTGACCCAACCCCCTTAACCTTATCTCGACCCAACCTACCCTTAACCTTATCTGACCTACCTAACCTTATCTCCAACCCTTAACCTTATATTGAACCAACCATAATATCATTAACCCCAACCTAACCCAACCCACACCCATAACCTAACCTAAAGCCACTACCTTAACCTTATCTGGCAACTCCCTTAACCCAACTAACCCAACCTACCTTAACCTAACCTAAAGCCTTCACATGTATTATCGGTAACACTACGTAACCTAAACTAACCCAGCTCCCCTTAACCTAACCTAGCAACCTGCATAACATTATCATTGTGCCATGACATGTCTGATGACTGCCGTAACGTATCATTGACCTACGCCAGCAGCTTATCTGTTGTGCGCCAGCGTATCTGTTGACCTACCCTTAAGCGTATCATTGGCTTCACCATGTATCTGTTAGCCTGCCATGTGGCTTATCTGATGGGCCTGCCACATCAACCTTATCGTGGAGCCTGCGCCAGCCTTATCTGTTGGCCATGACGTATCTGACAGCCTACCCTTGACCTTATCTGACCCAACCTGCGCCAGCCTTATCTAGCCCAGCCTGCCGTAACTTCTTCAACCAGCCTACATGTATCTGATGACCTACCCGCCAACCTAGCCTAAGTGACCTACCGCCAGCATGTCGTGACCTGCCGCCCAGCCTTATCGATGACCTGCCTTGACGTATCTATTGGCCGCCTTGTATCTGTAGCCTGCCACACGTAGCCTAACCTAAATGACCTACGCCAACCTTATCTGGTAACCACCACCATAACCTAAGCCTAGCCCAGCCGTAGCCTGTAGCCTGCCTGCCAGCCCATCACATTGGCCTGCCTTCAGCCTGGCCTGGCAACCTGCGTAGCCCTGCTAGCCCAGCCTGCATGGCCTTGTCTGTTGGCCTGCCCCGCCAACAGCCCATACATTGCTTTCTGTAGCCCATCACATTGACCTACCGCCAACCTTGTCACGGTAACCTGCAACCAGCCTTATCTGGCAAGCCTGCCCTTGCCCTAACTAACTCCAGCCTGCCCTTGGCCTTATCTGTTGGCCTGCCCGTAACCTAACCCTGTATGCCGCCAACTATTGTCATTAACCACCTTAACCTTATCTGGCAACCTGCCTTAACCTTGTCGGTAGCCTACCCCTCCAACCTTGTCTGTTAGCCTTCTGCCCTTAGCTTATCATTGGCCTTCCCTTAACATATCTTGACCTAGCCTACCCACCAACCTTATCTGTAACCTGCCCATAACCTAACCCAACCCAGCCTACCCTTAGCTAACTGTCGGCCTGCCTGACAGCATCTATTGTCCAGCCAACCTGGCTAGCCCAGCCTGCACTTAGCCTTATCGCCCAGCCTGCCCCGCCAACCTAGCTTCTTGACCTGCCCTTGGCTTGTATCATTGGCCTACCGCCAAGCATGTCTGACCCAGCCTGCATCAACCTGGCCCTGTAGCCCAAACCCAACTCCAACCCAACCCAACCTACCCTTAACCTTATCTTTGACCCCCCCAACCCAACCCACCCACCAACCATTTATCTAACCCAACCTCCCTTAACCCAACCCAACCCAACCTACCCCAACCAAACCTAACCAACCCACCCCTTCCAACCACAACCCAACCTACCCCTTAACCTCCCCCAAACCTACCCTTAACTAACAACCCAACCTACCCTTAACCTTATCTCCCAACCTACCCTTAACCCAATCTAACCCAACCTACCCTTAACTAACCTAACTCAACCCTCCCATCTTATCTAACAACCCTACCACCCACATACCCTAAACACAACCCAACCTACCCTTCAAACCTTATCACAACCTGCCCAACCTACAGCCTGCGTAGC
>NW_024743365.1:0-10468 GCF_018991925.1 Homarus americanus | reverse complement strand
CAGGGTCTTTCTGAATATTTTCATTAAAATCCATCAAAATCATTTTCCTTGTCATCGTCTGAAGCACCAAACAGCTCCTCCCAGTCTTCTCCTTGAACAGGGCTAGAGGGTACGTGTTTTTTTAATCGTTTTCAATTAAAAAATGTTACAGCACATGTATATTTTACCTAAACTGTGCCTGAATGAATATATTCTCAGAAATAAATAGTAGTTTTGCTGAAACGTGACGTATTTCAATGTCAAATAGGATAAAATACATGACGAAAACAAAAGACTTTACCTAACCTTCCAATGTTCAAGAGATGTTACTAGTTTTTTTAATAGTTTTCGGTTAAACTACTGTTATATTAGAATGATATTATATTCATACTGTGCTTGATATACTACATTCACGGAAATGTAATATATTTTTGCTGAAATGACATACGTATTAGTGGTAAAATCGACGAAAACATGATTTTTCGTTGCATGCCAATGGCTACCAGAAGAACCGTTGCATCTAGATAGAATATTATTGTAATACAACAGTTTTTCAACTGAAAACCATTCGTAAAGCGATTACGGTAACATCTTTTGAACGAAAGAAAGCGAGTCATTGCTTTCGTCACTTTCCACTGTAATACGTACGTCATTTCAGCAAAATACTACATTTCCATATTCTCAGAAATAAATAGTATTTTGCTGAAACGTAATGCATTTCAATGTAAATTAGGATAAACTACATGAAAACAAAAGACTTTACCTAACCTTCCGATGTTCAAGATATGTTAAAATTCATCACGTTTCAACAAAACTACAATTTATTTCCGAGAATATATTCATTCAGGCACAGTTAAGGTAAAATATACATGTGATGTAATAGTTTTTAACTGAAAACGATTCGAAAAACACGTGTACCGTCTAGCTGATACGCAACAGCTGGTGGTGCGCCATGCGTCATTGTAAACAATAGGAGGTTGAAGTAGATTACCGGGTATTATATTAAGTGTGAAATATCGAAAAGGTTTTTATTACCGGTATTTTTTGTAGATCAATGAGAACTGTGATTCCGTATATGATATGATAAGTTAGCCTGTGCTAAGAACCTCAACATAGACTACTGAAATCACGTTGTAAGTGTATAATATGGACACGAAGTAGTACCTTAAGCTGTGTATTCTTATATTACTCTATTAATTATGTACAGTTGTACCCCCACTTAACGCGGTCAATAGAACCCAGAGGGTCCCGTGTTAAGTGAAATCCGCGTTAAGTGAACAACAGAACATATGGGATTAATTCCAATAGAAACCGGCCCGACCCTCAAACTCCACTTTTTGAAGGCACATACCTATGTTGTAGTAAAAATAACATCTTAATTTTATGATGGTACATGCACACAATTAATACTTAAGAGAAATAGAGAAATACAGTCGCCAAGTTAATGTCCATTCAAATAATGGACTCAACTCCCTCTCTCATACACTACACTGCCAGCTCTTCCGAGAAATTTTTGGGGAAAACCACTAAATTTTAATAAATAATACCTCAAACTAAAGTTAGGATAATACAATTGACATTGCTGGATTCCTTGTAAGACCAGGAATATTTTGAATATAAATGTCATATATTTTGCACAAAAGATAACATAGTTACCTAGAGAAAAAATTTTATCTAAAATTTGTATGTTTAATGCAAAATATATGATGTTTATATTCAAAATGATCACCAAATTATA
The DNA here is from genome assembly GCF_018991925.1 of Homarus americanus. NCBI lineage: Eukaryota > Metazoa > Arthropoda > Malacostraca > Decapoda > Nephropidae > Homarus > Homarus americanus. The sequence continues at coordinate 8,751 of NW_024743365.1, read as the reverse complement.
AGAATTCCAGCAATGTAAATTATATTCTGACCAGGTAATTTGTATGAATTTTATGAGCTAAAACAAATATCTTCAGTTAATAAAAAAAAAAATAATCTTCAGGACACTATCTGTCAATCAAAGTACCCCACCTTGCCTCCCCCCCTCTTCCAACCGCGCGGTCAGTCCCAACCCTCCCCCCCACCCCCCACCAATCCTCCCTTCCAGAGTTTTTAACATTTAGTATTAAATAATACCTCAGATTAAAGTTAGGATAATATAATTGACATTGCTGGATTCCTTGTAAGACCAGGAATATTTTGAATATAAATGTCATATATTTTGCACAAAAGATAACATAGTTACTCTGAGAAAATTTTTTATCTAAAATTTGTATGTCTAATGCAAAATATATGATGTTTATATTCAAAATGATCATCAAATTATAAGAATTCCAGCAATGTAAATTATATTCAGACCGGGTAATTTGTATGAATTTTATGAGCTAAAACAAATATCTTCAGTTAATAAAAAAAAAAAATATTCTTCACGGGGTAACAGATGGTCGGTCGGTCCCTCCCTCCCCCCCACCCCCCACCAACCGTCCCAAGGAGATGTGTGGGAAAACCAGAATACTTAACTTTTTTGTAATAAATAATACCTCAAACTAAAGTTAGGATAATATAATTGACATTGCTGGATTCCTTGTAAGACCAGGAATATTTTGAATATAAATGTCATATATTTTGCACAAAAGATAACATAGTTACTCTGAGAAAATTTTTTATCTAAAATTTGTATGTCTAATGCAAAATATATGATGTTTATATTCAAAATGATCACCAAATTATAAGAATTCCAGCAATGTAAATTATATTCTGACCGGGCAATTTGTATGAATTTTATGAGCTAAAATAGGCAGTCAGGCAGGGTGGCGGGTGGGGCAAATCTAAAAATAGCGTCTCGAGCCGGACACTCACCGCGTATATGTGGAAAAAATCCGTGTTAAGTGAAAGTTCAGCTCTGGCGAGGCACCGTGTATATGATAAAACGCGTTAAGTGAAACCGCGTTAGGCGGGGTAATACTGTATAGTAAAGTATTACAGAACATGTATTAATCCTATGTAATATTTCCATTTATTATGCACCATGTTATGTATGTGAATTACCATATTTACATTTTATGTATTCAGCTTGTGAATGCTGGCATCTGTACATGCCAGCGCGGAGTGATACAGAGAGTGGAGATCGCTAGTCCTTATGGTGTGGAAGCCCTCTGTCTATTGTTCCCTCTGTATATCTCCCGTACGAGAATAAGAACCTATTTTCAAGATAACAAGTGTTTGCCTATACCCTCCGTAGTGCAGAACATTTTGGGGGTATCAAAGACAAACATAGATGGCGCAGTGAGATTTCTCAGTGAGATTCACAGTGAATTCAGCCTTCACGCTGGACTGTGTTAATGGCGTCTCGTCTTCAGCTTTGTCAAGGATTGACAGCCAGACTACAAACCTCAGGACTTACAGTGTTGTGTAGTGCTATGCTGTGTACAGTGCTGTGCTGTGAAGTGCTGTGTTGTGTACTTTAATCAGAATTGTCTGTGCAAACTGCAGTCAGATGACTGAGGGAGCTGCCCAGCAGTACAACCCCTCCCGCCTACGGTCATTGGGTGACTGAGCAGCGAGCAAACTTTGGTTCCGTTGCAACTTGTGCCGAGCTGCCTCTACGTCTGGCAGAACGCCAAGCCTCCCGGCAACGAGCCATACACACACACACACACGCACTCACAGGCCCACTTTATATTAAATTCTTGCGTATTACTTTAGACTTCTATAATTCTGTGCATAGATTATGACGGGTTGACCCGGTCTCCTGCACAGATAGAGTACAGAAGCTGTCGGCATGTCTCACAGGGATCAAAAAGATACCCTGGACGACGGGGTTATGAGTTTAAGTTTGGGAGATCTCTCCCCACCCACACTCAGGCCCCACGCTCCCCACAGTGACAACGTCCAATCACCCACAGAATCTCCTCGTTCGTCGCGAGCAAGCTCTCCTGCGGTGCCTGCGTCCAAGGATCTCCTTCAACTGATTAAGTGGATGGAAACTTCTCGACACCAGGACTATGTTGAAAGGAGAGAAGAGGAAGAAATTCGGTACAGAGAGTCTGAAAGACGATGCCACGAAGATGAACAAAGATGCAGAGAACTAGAAAATATACGTAGAAGTAAGGATGACCTGAGAAGAAGAGAGGATCAAGCCAGATTTGAAGTCTTGATTTCCCTGTTAGCCTCCCCACAACGATCTACTGTACAAGATTCTTCTGCCACTACTAATGCTGATACGACTAGAGGTACTGGTACCTCATTTCCGAGAGTCGGTTCAACAATTCCTCAAAAGGCTGCAGCACAAACGCCTCCCTCTCTGAAGTCTGACGCTTCTTATCAGATATTTCGGGAATGGCGTCGACGTTGGCAAGACTATGCAACAATGGTTGACCTGTCAAGATTACCACAGCCTAAACAGATGATACAGCTTCGTATGTGCTTGTCCTTGGAGACACAACGTACTCTCGAGCACACATTTCAAGTGCTTCCTATGACAACTCTGACTGTAGAGGCCGTGCTTGACAAGTTACAGGAACATGTTAAGGGACAGCGCAACGAAGAACTTAGACGAAGAGAACTCCTCCAATGTAAGCAGCTTGATGGAGAATCTTTTGATGCATTTTTTGTAAGAATGAAAAGATGTTCAGAGGAAGTTGATGTTTGTCCCGGAAATTCTCAAGTTTGTGAAGAGACACAACTCAAGACAATCATTTTAACGGGTATTCGAGATGAAGAGCTAGTTCAGCGTCTCATTTCACTTGACCCCACTTCCTCCCTTCAAGATGTTGTCACAATATGTCGAGCGTACGAGGCCGCCAGGTGTGCGACTTCAGCTTTACGCTCCCAACTTGACCAGATGAGGGCGGTGTCTTCCTACAGAAAGGGTAAGAAGCAGCAAGGTAACCCCACCCCACACCCTCCAGCTACACCTTCAGCAGCAGCTTTGTGTAACAGCTGCGCGAGACAGCATGATACCTCCCAGTGCCCAGCTGCTCAAAGAGTGTGCAGAAGTTGCGACCGCCAGGGTCACTGGGCTTACACAGTCAAGTGCCCTGCTAGCAAAGTTCAGTGCAGACTTTGTGGTTGTGTGGGCCATTATGACAAATGTTGTCGTAAGAAGACACAGAAAGGACACCACCAAGGATCCAAGAAGTCATCCTCAGGTAGTGCTGGCACGCCCCCTCCTTCTGGCAAGCATCAAGACGCTGTGTCCAGACATTCCTGCCGTCGTGTACATTGTTCCACAGACACAACGCCCCAGCACATCAGTGTCGTCATTTCTCACGGTAACTTGTCATCCAGTCTTCAATTGTTACCTGACACCGGAGCCGACGTCTCAGTAATTGGTCCACAACACTTAGCAAGTTTGGGAATACCCCAGAGCAACCTACAGCCCCCTCCTCAGGCAACGAAACTGACAGCTGATGGTTCCAAGATGGCTCCAGCTTTGGGATCTTTCTGGGCTACTCTTACCTTTGGTAAGCAGTCTTGCTCAGCCCGGATTGATGTTCATGATGGGATCCCGACTCCGCTTTTATCATATGGCCATTGTCAAGAGTTGGCCATTGTTTCCAAGGAATTCCCCAAACCTATTTTAAAGATCACCCATGTCAACAGGTTGAAGGAACTCCATATCTCTACTAACACGTCCCCTTCTGATGCAAGAGCTTACCTTCTCAAGGAGTTTGCTGACGTGTTGGTGACGAAGAAATCTTTAGGATCTACACCACTCAAGCCGATGGTGGGTCCACCTATGAAGGTTCATCTTAAGGATGGTGCCACACCTTTTGCCATCCACACCCCTCGTTTGATTCCTCACGCCTACAAGGAGCTAGTTAGACAAGAGCTTGACTCCATGGTTGCTCAGGGAATCATCAAGCCGGCCGGAGACGAACCTTCACCTTGGTGCCACCCTCTCGTCCCTTCGCCAAACCTCGTGGTGGAGTACGGATCACCAACGATCTGTCAAAACTTAACCAGCAAGTTTCCCGTCCAGCCCACCCTTCAGCCACACCCTTCGCAGCTGTTCGAAATGTGGACCCGAAGGCGAAGTTTTTTACAATGATGGACGCCTTATGTGGTTATTGGCAGATCGAGTTGGCCGAAGAAGACCAGCATTTGACTACATTCATCACACCATATGGAAGATATCAGTATTGCAGAGGCCCCATGGATTTGCCGCTACGGGCGATGCGTTCTGCCAACGTGGTGACGCGGCCCTTCAAGGAGTCACGAATTGTGTCAAGGTGGTTGATGATATTTTACTCCATGACGAAGACTACTGTGCCCACCTCTCCCAAATATATGACGTTCTCACCAGATGTCGAAAGTACGGGATTACCCTCAACGCTGACAAGTTTGTAGTCTCCGCACCATCAGTGAACTTCTATGGGTACACTCTCTCAGCATCAGGTATCGCAGCTGACCCCGAGAAATTAAGTGGAATCAGGGATTTTCCAAACCCTGCCAACCTGACAGACCTCCGCTCATTTTTGGGTCTGGTCAATCAGCTGGCTGAATTCTCACCTGACATCTCCGCCGCAGCCCAGCCGTTACGTCCCCTGCTGAGCCCCAGGAGGACATTCCTGTGGACCCCAGATCATCAAGAGGCCTTCCTGCGAGTCAAGCAGGCCCTCTTAAGTCCACCTGTCCTCGCCTGTTACGACCCAGCCCTACCCACCGTCCTCCAGACTGACGCCTCCAGACTCTACGGCGTTGGTTACGCCCTTCTGCAGGACCATGGCGGTGGACAACTCCGCTTAATTCAGTGTGGATCCCGGTTCTTGACTGACGCCGAGACCCGATATGCCACGATTGAGCTGGAGATGTTGGCTGTTGTCTGGGCGATGGCGAAGTGCCACTTCTACCTGATAGGACTTCAGCACTTCACCCTCTTCACGGATCATCACCCTCTTGTACCTATTATCAATCACTACTCTTTGGATGCAGTAGAGAATCTTCGCCTTCAACGTTTGAAAGAGAAGCTCTCGCCTTATCTCTTCACGGCTGTGTGGCGTGCGGGTAAGCTGCTGTGCATCCCGGATGCCCTGTCCCACGCCCCTGTCAGTCGCCCCACCCCAGAGGACGAGATGTTGTGTTCTGCAGCTGCCGCATCCCTCAAGTCAGTAATCTCATTGAAGGCCGTCTTCACATCAGAAGAGTCTACAGCACCGGATGCAGACAAGACCCTTGAAGATCTCCGCACCGCAGCCCGGGCCGACGCTTCCTACATCCGGCTCGTCGACTGTGTGTCCCAGGGATTTCCATCTAACCGATACGACCTTCATGAATCGCTACTCCCGTACTGGAAGATACGAGAGGACCTCTACTGTGACGGAGACCTCGTCTTGTATGGTCCACGAGTAGTCATTCAGGCTGCCCTACGCCGCCGCACCTTGACCCGCCTTCACGACAGCCATCGAGGAGTGGAGGCCACCAAGCGACGGGCGAAGCAGACTGTATTTTGGCCCGGAATCGACGCGGACATTGCAAGTACCGTCCGTGCCTGTGAGCCGTGCCAGATTCTGCAACCCAGCCAGCAACAGGAACCTTTAATGTGCGACGATAACCCTTCAAGACCCTTCGAGTCTGTGTCGGCCGACTTCTTTGCAGTGGCAGGGAAGTCCTTCCTCGTCATTGCCGACCGATTGTCTGGATGGCCTGTTGTCGTCCCCTGTCGTAGTGATACAACGGCTACTGCTACCATCCGGAATTTCAGACATTACTTCAGAGAAGTTGGTGTTCCCCTCCGTCTCAGGACTGATGGAGGACCCCAGTTCACCAGCCACAAGTTCCGTGACTTCATGGACCGTTGGGGAGTCCGTCATGTCGTGACCTCGCCCCACTACCCCCAGGCGAATGGACACGCTGAAGCCGCAATCAAGACTGTTAAACACCTGATCCTTAAGGTGTCACCCTCAGGAAATATCGACTGCGAGGATTTCGATCGAGGTTTGTTAGAGTTACGCAACACCCCGAACTTCACCGGACGCTCCCCAGCCCAGGTTCTATATGGACATCATCTCAGGTCTTGTGTTCCTGCCCACCCGAAGTCTTTTTCTCAAGAATGGCAAGCCAAGACTGAAGAATGTGACCGCCGTGCAGCAGAACGAGCCGCAGATGTCGCTGCTCGGTACGACTGTCATGCCCGCCCCCTTCCCAGGTTGAGTATCGGCCAGCAGGTCAGGATTCAAGATCCGGTATCTCACCGTTGGGACAAGGTTGGGGTTGTCATGGGTATTGGCCGGTCCAGGGACTACCAAGTGCATCTTCCTAGTGGTAGAGTATGGTGGAGGAACCGTCGTTTCCTCCGACCTGTGGAGCTGCCTAGTGTTGACCCTTCCCCAGTAGAGTCCGCTAATGCTGATGTCTTTACAGTAAATCCATCTCAACCTTGTGTCTCTGCCCCGGTACTCCGTAGGTCCGAGCGACTCAGAAACAAAAGGTCCGCTCAAGATGAAACTATGAGCGTATAGGGGGGAGGGAGGTGTATAACATGGACACGAAGTAGTACCTTAAGCTGTGTATTCTTATATTACTCTATTAATTATGTATAGTAAAGTATTACAGAACATGTATTAATCCCATGTAATATTTCCATTTATTATGCACCATGTTATGTATGTGAATTACCATATTTACATTTTATGTATTCAGCTTGTGAATGCTGGCATCTGTACATGCCAGCGCGGAGTGATACAGAGAGTGGAGATCGCTAGTCCTTATGGTGTGGAAGCCCTCTGTCTATTGTTCCCTCTGTATATCTCCCGTACGAGAATAAGAACCTATTTTCAAGATAAAAAGTGTTTGCCTATACCTTCCGTAGTGCAGAACATTTTGGGGGTATAAAAGACAAACATAGAGTAAGGTAATTTAGCCTATTGTAAGTTGGTGAGCTTCATTTTCTGAAGGAACTGCAAAATTTTTTATTACTAATTGGTACATATTTTACGTTTCCATTGTTTACTGGCAGTAAATGGTAAATATTTTTCATGTCTGAAGCTAAAAGTTGCTCCTCGCCCTTCCCATCATGCACGGGTTCAACCTAACAAAACTATTACGCATGTATAGGACGACCCCCAATTTTTTGCCTAAAAATTTGGTTTTAAAACTCAACTACACACGAGTAAATGCGGTAATTTAAGGAGATCATGAAAATAAGCAAATATTTTATCTTTCTTGCAAAATATATGAAGTTTACATTAAAAATTTTCCCTGACCTGCAAGGAATCCAGAAATGTCAATTATATTATCCTAACTTTAGTCTGAGGTATTTAATACTAGAAATGTAAATATACTGTTTTCTCCGAAACATTTCTCTGGTAGGGAGGGAAGGTGGGGGGTGGGGGGTACGGAGGGAGGGAAGGACCTAGTGACCGTGGGAAGAGGGGGAGCAGAGGTGGGGTATTTTGATTGACAGATAGTGTCTGGGTGAATAATAATTTGTTTAAGCTCATGAAATTCATACAAATAACCCGGCCAGAATATAATTTACATTGCTGGAATTCTTCTAAGATTTTGATTATTTTAAATATAAACATCATGGAATTTGCATTAGACATCCAAATTTTAGATCTAATTTAAGAATTTTGATTACAAAGCCAAAATTTTTTCTTTTGTGGAAAATATATGACGTTCATATTCAAAATATTCCTGGCCTTGCAAGGAATTCAGCAAAGTCAATTATATTATCCTAACTTTAGTCTGAGGTATTATTTATTACTAAACGTTAAAATCTAGTGTTTCACCCAATCATTTCTCAGAGAGGTAGGGGCCAGGGGCCAGTGAGCTGGGAAGAGGGGGGGGGGGGTTTGAGTCCATTATTTGAATGGACATTAACCTGGCGACTGTATTTCTCTTAAATATTAATTGTGTGAGCATACCATCATAAAATTTAGATGTTATTTTTACTGCAACATAGGTATTGTGTCGGAAAAAGTGGAGTTTGGGGGTCGGGCCAGTCTCTATTGGAATTAACCCCATATGTTCTGTTGTTCCATTTACGCAGATTTCACTTTCCGCGGTACCCTGTGGGTTCAATTGACAATTGACCGCGTACGTAATCGGGATACTACTGTATACAGCATATATAATAAAATTTCATTTGCTTTTCATTTAGTGTTTAATTTTCTTTGTTTAAAGGACTGTACAGGTAGTCATTTTCTGTTAAACTTATACAGCAAATATAACCATCAGTTTTCCGGCATATTCGAAAATCCGGCGCTCCTCAGGTCCAGAGGTTGCCGGATTTTTGATAGGCCACCTGTAATGCAAATTATATTCTCCTAACTTTACTCTGAGATATTATTTATTATTAAACCTGTAAGCCTAGTGCTTTTCCCCAAACGTTTCTCGGGAAGGTGGGGGGTAGGGAGGGAGGGAGGGAGGAGTGACAGTGACTTGTTTGACAGTTGGCGCCTGCGGAGTGAAGTACTTAATTGTTAATTTGTGTCCTTTAGGTTGTGAAGTAGGTGTTGGTGGTGGTTTGAAGATGGTGTGAGTGTTGGTGTGAGGGAGGTGTTGGTGGTTTGAGTGAGGTGTCGGTGGTGGTGTGAAGGAGGTGTTGGTGGTGGTTTGAGGATGGTGTGAGTGTTGGTGTGAGGGAGGTGTTGGTGTGAGGGAGGTGTGGGTGTTGGTGTGAGGGAGGTGTGGGTGTTGGTGTGAG
>NW_024743364.1:0-15567 GCF_018991925.1 Homarus americanus | reverse complement strand
TCTATTCCCCGAAAAGTCGATAATCTACTTTCAGTAGAAAATCTATCTACTTTTCGGAAAATTAAATAACCAACTTTCCCGGAAAGTAGATATTTCCCATTTTTATGATACAAATTTCCTTTTCTAGATAATCTATTTCGAAATTTGGTTATCTAACCAACTTTCCCGGAAAGTAGATATTTCCCATTTTTATGATACAAATTTTCCGTTTTCTATGATAATCTACTTTTCGGGAAAGTAGATAACCAACTTTCCCTGAAAGTAGATATTTCCAATTTTTTATGATACAAATTTCCCGTTTCTATGATAATCTATTTTCGGCAAATTTGGTTATCTAACCAACTTTCCCGGAAAGTAGATATTTCCCATTTTTTATGATACAAATTTCCCGTTTTCTATGATAATCTATTTTCGGGAAAGCTGTTTATCTAACCAACTTTCGCGGAAAGTAGATATTTCCCATTTTTTATGATACAAATTTCCCGTTTTCTATGATAATCTATTTTCGGCAAATTTGGTTATCTAACCAACTTTCCCGGAAAGTAGATGTTTCCCATTTTTTATGATACAAATTTCCCGTTTTCTATGATAATCTATTTTCGGGAGAGTTGTTTATCTAACCAACTTTCGCGGAAGGTAGATATTTCCCATTTTTTATGATGCCTAATTTTCTATGATAATCTATTTTCGGCAAATTTGGTTATCTAACCAACTTTCCCGGAAAGTAGATATTTCCCATTTTTTATGATACAAATTTCCCGTTTTCTATGATAATCTATTTTCGGGAAATTGTTTATCTAACCAACTTTCGCGGAAAGTAGATATTTCCCATTTTTTATGATACAAATTTCCCGTTTTCTATGATAATCTATTTTCGGCAAATTTGGTTATCTAACAACTTTCCCGGAAAGTAGATATTTCCCATTTTTTATGATACAAATTTCCCGTTTTCTATGATAATCTATTTTCGGGAAAGTTGTTTATCTAACCAACTTTCGCGGAAAGTAGATATTTCCCATTTTTATGATACAAATTTCCCGTTTTCTATGATAATCTATTTTCGGCAAATTTGGTTATCTAACCAACTTTCCCGGAAAGTAGATATTTCCCATTTTTTATGATACAAATTTCCCGTTTTCTTTGATAATCTATTTTCGGGAAAGTTGGTTATCTAACCAACTTTCCCGGAAAGTAGATATTTCCCATTTTTTATGATACAAATTTCCCGTTTTTTATGATAATCTATTTTCGGGAAAGTTGGTTATCTAGCCAACTTTCGCGGAAAGTAGATATTTCCCATTCTTTATGATGCAAATTTCCCGCTTTCTATGATAATCTATTTTCAGCAAATTTGGTATCATTTCCCCCAAAATTCGAAAATCTATTCCCCGAAAATCGATAATCTACTTTCCCCGAAGTGAAAATCTATCTACTTTTAGGAAAATGAATGCTCTTTCCCGGAAAGTAGATATTTCCCATTTTTTGATACAAATTTCCCGTTTTCTATGATAATCTATTTTCGGGAAAGTTGTTTATCTAACCAACTTTCGCGGAAAGTAGATATTTCCCATTTTTTATGATACAAATTTCCCGTTTTCTATGATAATCTATTTTCGGCAAATTTGGTTATCTAATCAACTTTCCCGGAAAGTAGATATTTCCCATTTTTTATGATACAAATTTCCCGTTTTCTATGATAATCTATTTTCGGGAAAGTTGTTTATCTAACCAACTTTCGCGGAAAGTAGATATTTCCCATTTTCTATGATACAAATTTCCCGTTTTCTATGATAATCTATTTTCGGAAAATTTGGTTATCTAATCAACTTTCCCGGAAAGTAGATATTTCCCATTATATTTCCCCATTTTTGTGATAAAAATTTCCCGTTTTTCTATGATAATCTACTTCATAAAATTAGGTAATATTTTAAATTCGAAAATCTATTCCCCCGAAAAAATCGATAATCTACTTTCCAGTAAAATCTATCTACTTTTCTGGAAACTAGATAACCAACTTTCCCGGAAAGTAGATGTTCCATTTTATGATACAAATTTCCCGTTTTCTATGACTTAAATCTATTTTCAGAAGAGTTGTTTTATCCTAACCAACTTTCGCGGAGAGTAGATATTTCCCATTTTTATGATACAAATTTCCCGTTTTCTATGATAAATGCACCGGCAAATTTGTTTATCTAATAACTTTCGGAAAGTAGATATTTCCCATTTTTTTATGATAAAATTTTCCCGTTTTCTATGATAATCTATTTTCGGAAAATTTAGTTCCTAACCAACTTTCGGAAAGAAGTAGATATTTCCCATTTTTGTGATACAAATTTCCCGTTTTTCTATGATAATCTACTTCGCAAATTAGTAATATTTCCCCAAAATTCGAAAATCTATTCCCCGAAAAGTCGATAATCTGCTTTCCCGAAAAGTAGAAAAATCTATCTACTTTTCTGGAAGCTTCAGAATAACCAACTTTCCGGAAAGTAGATATTTCCCCATTTTTTATGATACAAATTTCCCGTTTTCTGTGATAGTAATCTATTTTTCGGGAAGTTGTTTATCTAACTCCAACTTTCGCGGAGTAGATATTTCCCATTTTTTATGATAAAATTTCCCGTTTTCTATGATAATCTATTTTCGGCAAATTTGGTTATTTAACCAACTTTCCGGAAAGTGAATCTCCCATTTTTATGATACAAATTTCCGTTTTCTATGATAATCTATTTTCGGAAAGTTGTTTATCTATCAACTTTCGCCGGAAAGTATAGATATTTCCCATTTTTTTATGATACAAATTTTCCGTTTTCTATAATCTATTTTCGCTTAAATTTGGTTATCTGCTCTAACTGCCGGAAAGTAGATATTTCCATTTTTATGATACAAATTTCCCGTTTTCTATGATAATCTATTTTCGGAAAATTTGGTTATCTAGCTCCAACTTTCCCGGAAAGTAGATATTTCCCATTTCTTATGATACAAATTTCCCGTTTTCTGCGGTAAATCTATTTTCGGAAGAAATTTGATTTATCTAACCTGCTCCCGGAAAGTAGATATTTCCCATTTTTATGATACAAATTTCCCCGTTTTCTGTGATAATGTGTTTTTCAGCAAATTTGGTTTATCTATTAACTTTCCCGGAAAGTAGATATTTCCCATTTTTGTGATACAAATTTCCCGTTTTCTGATAATCTATTTTCGGAAAATTGCTTATCTAACCAACTTTCCCGGAAAGTAGGTATTTCCCACATTTTTTTGATACAAATTTCGTTTTCTATGATAATCTACTTCATAAAGAATGGTAATATTTCCCCCCAAAGGTCGAAAATCTATTCCCCGAAATCGATAATCTATTTTCCCGAAAAGTAGAAAATCTATCTACTTTTCAGGAAAGTAAACTCTTTCAACTTTCCCGGAAAGTAGATATTTCCCATTTTATGATACAAATTTCCGTTTTCTATGATAATCTATTTTCGGGAAGTGTTTATCTAACCAACTTTCGCGGAAATAGATATTCCCATTTTATGATACCATTTCCCGTTTTCTATGATAATCTATTTTCAGCATATTTGGTTATCTAACCAACTTTCCCGGAAAGTAGATATTTCCATTTTATGATCACAAATTCCCGTTTTCTATGATAATCTATTTTTCGAAGTTGTTTATCTAATAACTTTCCGGAAAGTAGATATTTCCCATTTTTTATGATACAAATTTCCCGTTTTCTATATTAATCTATTTTCCGGGAAAGTTGTTTATCTAACCAACTTTCGCGGAAGTAGATATTTCCATTTTTATGATACAAATTTTCCCGTTTTCTATGATAGTAATTTTCGGCGATTTGGTTATCCTAGCTTTCAACTTTACCGGAAAGTAGATATTTCCATTTTTTGTGATACAAATTTCCGTTTTCTATGATAATCTATTTTCGGAAAAATTTGGTTATCTAACTCAACTTTCGGAAGAAGTAGATGTTCCCATTTCTTATGATACAAATTTCCCGTTTTCTATGATAATCTATTTTCGGAAAATTTGGTTTATCTATCCTTTCCGGAAGTAGATATTTTTCATTTTTTGTGATACGGTACCGTTTTCTGTGATAATCTGCTTCGCAAATTAGGTAATATTTCCCCAAAATTCGAAAATCTATTCCCCCGAAAAATCGATAATCTATTTTCCCCGAAAGTGAAAAATCTATCTATTTTTCGAAGTAAATAACCAACTTTCGGAAAGTAGATATTTCCCCATTTTTATGATACAAATTTTCCGTTTTCTACTATGATAATCTATTTTTCGGAAAGTTGTTTGCTCGCTTTTCTTGAAGAAGTAGATATTTCCATTTTTTATGATACAAATTTCCCCGTTTTTCTATGATAATCTATTTTCGGCAAATTTGGTTATCTAGCGCCAACTTTCCGGAAAGTAGATATTTCCCATTTTTTATGATACAAATTTCCCGTTTTCTATGATAATCTATTTTCCGGAAAATTTGGTTTATCTATTGCTCCGGAAAGTAGATATTTCCCATTTTTTATGATACAAATTTCACGTTTTCTATGATAATCTACTTCGCAAAATTAGGTAATATTTCCCCCAAAATTCGAAAATCTACTTCCCCGAAAAGTCGATAATCTACTTTCCCGAAAAGTAGAAAATCTATCTACTTTCGGGAAAGTATATAACCAACTTTCCTGGAAAGTAGATATTTCCCATTTTTTATGATACAAATTTCCCGTTTTCTATGATAATCTATTTTCGGGAAAGTTGGTTATCTAACCAACTCTCCCGGAAAGTAGATATTTCCCATTTTTTATGATACAAATTTCCCGTTTTCTATGATAATCTGTCTTCGGCAAATTTGGTTATCTAACCAACTTTCCCGGAAAGTAGATATTTCCCATTTTTTATGATACAAATTTCCCGTTTTCTATGATAATCTACTTTCGGAAAATTTGGTTATCTAGCCAACTTTCCCGGAAAGTAGATATTTCCCATTTTTTGTGATACAAATTTCCTGTTTTCTATGATAATCTACTTCGAAAATTAGGTAATATTTCCCCCAAAATTCGAAAATCTATTCCCCCGAAAAATCGATAATCTACTTTCCCGAAAAGTAGAAAATCTATCTACTTTTCGGGAAAGTAGATAACCAACTTTCCCGGAAAGTAGATATTTCCCATTTTTTATGATACAAATTTCCCGTTTTCTATGATAATTATTTTCGGGAAAGTTGGTTATCTAAGAAACTTTCGCGGAAAGTAGATATTTCCCATTTTTATGATACAAATTTCCCGTTTTCTATGATATTCATTTTCGGCAAATTTATCTAACCAACTTTCCCGGAAAGTAGATATTTCCATTTTATGATAAAAATTTCGTTTTCTATGATAAGTCTATCGGTACCCTGGTTATCTAACCAACTTTCCTGGAAAGTAGATATTTCCATTTTTTGTGACAAATTTCCGTTTTCTATGATAATCTACTGGCAAAATTAGTAATATTTCCGTACCTGAAAATCTATTCTCGAAAAGTCGATAATCTACTTTCCTGAAAAGTAGAAAATCTTTATCTATTTTCGGGAAAGTTGTTTATCTAACCAACTTTCGCGGAAAGTAGATATTTCCCATTTTCTATGATATAAATTTCCCGTTTTCTATGATAATCTATTTTTGGCAAATTTGGTTATCTAACCAACTTCCCGGAAAGTAGATATTTCCCATTTTTTATGATACAAATTTCCCGTTTTCTATGATAATCTATTTTCGGGAAAGTTGTTTATCTAACCAACTTTCGCGGAAAGTAGATATTTCCCATTTTTTATGATACAAATTTCCCGTTTTCTATGATAATCTATTTTCGGCAAATTTGGTTATCTAACCAACTTTCCCGGAAAGTAGATATTTCCCATTTTTTATGATACAAATTTCCCGTTTTCTATGATAATCCATTTTCGGGAAAGTTGTTTATCTAACCAAGTTTCGCGGAAAGTAGATATTTCCCATTTTTTATGATACAAATTTCCCGTTTTCTATGATAATCTATTTTCGGCAAATTTGGTTATTTAACCAACTTTCCCGGAAAGTAGATATTTCCCATTTTTTATGATACAAATTTCCCGTTTTCTATGATAATCTATTTTCGGCAAATTTGGTTATCTAACCAACTTTCCCGGAAAGTAGATATTTCCCATTTTTTATGATACAAATTTCCCGTTTTCTATGATAATCTATTTTCGGGAAAGTTGTTTATCTAACCAACTTTCGCGGAAAGTAGATATTTCCCATTTTTATGATACAAATTTCCCGTTTTCTATGATAATCTATTTTCGGCAAATTTGGTTAACTAACCAACTTTCCCGGAAAGTAGATATTTCCCATTTATGATAAATTTCTGGTTATGGATAATTTTATTTCGGCAATTTATTATCTAACCAACTTTCCCGGAAAGTAGATATTTCCCATTTTTTATGATACAAATTTCCTGTTTTCTATGATAATCTATTTTCGGCAAATTTGGTAATCTAACTAACTTTCCCGGAAAGTAGATATTTCCCATTTTTTATGATACAAATTTCCCGTTTTCTATGATAATCTATTTTCGGCAAATTTGGTTATCTAACCAACTTTCCCGGAAAGTAGATATTTCACATTTTTTATGATACAAATTTCCCGTTTTCTATGATAATCTTTTTTCGGCAAATTTGGTAATCTAACCAACTTTCCCGGAAAGTAGATATTTCCCATTTTTTATGATACAAATTTCCCGTTTTCTATGATAATCTATTTTCGGAAAATTTGCTTATCTAACCAACTTTCCCGGAATGTAGATATTTCCCATTTTTTGTGATACAAATTTCCCGTTTTCTATGATAATCTACTTCGCAAAATTAGGTAATATTTCCCCCAAAATTCGAAAATCTATTCCCCCGAAAAATCAATAATCTATTTTCCCGAGAAGTAGAAAATCTATCTACTTTTCGGGAAAGTAGATAACCAACTTTCCCGGAAAGTAGATATTTCCCATTTTTTATGATACAAATTTCCCGTTTTCTATGATAATCTATTTTCGGGAAAGTTGGTTATCTAAGAAACTTTCGCGGAAAGCAGATTTTTCCCATTTTTTATGATACAAATTTCCAGTTTTCTATGATAATCTATTTTCGGCAAATTTGGTTATCTAACCAACTTTCCCGGAAAGTAGATATTTCCCATTTTTTATGATACAAATTTCCTGTTTTCTATGATAATCTATTTTCGGGAAAGTTGTTTATCTAACTATCTCCCGGAAAGTAGATATTTCCCATTTTTATGATACAAATTTCCCGTTTTCTATGATAATCTATTTTCGGGAAAGTTGTTTATCTAACTAACTTTCGCGGAAAGTAGATATTTCCCATTTTTATGATACAAATTACCTGTTTTATGATAATCTATTTTCGGCAAATTTTGTTATCTAACCAACTTTACCGGAAAGTAGATATTTCATTTTATGATACAAATTTCCCCTGTTTTATGATAATCTCCATTTTCGGAAAATTTGTTATCTAACCAACTTTCCCGGAAAGTAGATATTTCCCATTTCTTATGATACAAATTTCCTGTTTTCTATGATAATCTATTTTCGAAAATTTGGTTATCTAACCAACTTTCCCGAAAGTAGATATTTCCCATTTTTTATGATACAAATTTCTGTTTTATGATATCGTATTTTCGGCAAATTCTGGTTATTCAACCAACTTTCCCGGAAAGTAGATATTCTATTTTTTATGATACAAATTTCTGTTTCTATGATAATCTATTTTCGAAAATTTGCTTATCTAACCAACTTTCCCTGAAAGTAGATATTTCCCATTTTTGTGATAAAATTTCCTTGCTCTATGATAATCTACTTCTGCAAAAATTAGGTAATATTTCCAAAATTCAAAAAATCTATTCCCCGAAATCGATAATCTACTTTTCCTTAGTAGAAAATTCATCTGTTTTTCGAAAGTAGATAACCAACTTTCCCGGAAAGTAGATATTTCCCATTTTTATGATACAATTCTGTTTTATGATATCTATTTTCGGAAAGTTGTTTATCTAACCAACTTTCATGGAAAGTAGATATTCCCATTTTTATGATACGAATTTCCTGCTTATGATATCTATTTTCGGCAAATTTGGTTATCTAACCAATCCTTCCTGAAAGTAGATATTTCCCATTTTTATGATACAAATTTCCTGTTTTCTATGATACCATTTTCGGAAAATTTGGTTATCTAAATCCAACTTTCCCGGAAAGTATATTTCCCATTTTTAGATACAAATTTCCTGTTTTCTATGATAATCTACTTCGCAAAATTAGTAATATTTCCTCTAAAATTCGAAAATCTATTCTGAAAAATCGATAATCTATTTCTCGAAAAGTAGGTAATTCATCTACTTTTCGGGAAAGTAGATAACCAACTTTCCCGGAAAGTAGATATTTCCATTTTTTATGATACAATTTCTCAAGGTTTTCTATGATAATTTGGGGAAAGTTGCTTTATCTAACCAACTTTCGCGGAGATTTCGATGGAGATATAAATTTCCTGTTTTATGATAATCTATTTTCGGCAAATTTGTCGGCAAATTTGTTTATCTAACAACTTTCGGAAAGTAGATATTTCCATTTTTTATGATAAAATTTCCTTTTCTATGATAATCTATTTTCGGAAAATTTGGTTATCTAACCAACTTTCGGAAAGTAGATATTTCCATTTTGTGATCTCTTTCCCGTTTCTATGATAATCTACTTCGCAAATTAGGTAATATTTCCCAAAATTCGAAAATCTATTCCCCGAAAAGTCGATAATCTACTTTTCGAAAAGTAGAAAATCTATCTACTTTTTCGGGAAAAATAGATAACCAACTTTCCGGAAGTAGATATTTCCCATTTTTTATGATACAAATTTCCCATTTTCTATGATAATCTATTTTCGGGTTGTTATCTAACCAACTTTCCCGGAAAGTAGATATTTCCCATTTTTTATGATACAAATTTCCGTTTTCTATGATAATCTATTTTCGGAAAGTTGTTTATCTCACTCAACTTTCGTGGAAAGTAGATATTTCCCATTTTTTAATTAAATTTCCCGTTTTCTATGATAATCTATTATCGACAGATTGGTTTATCTATAACTTTCCCGGAAAGTAGATATTTCCCATTTTTATGATACAAATTTCCGTTTTCTATGATAATCTATTTTCGGGAAAGTTGTTTATCTATTTCAAGTTTCGCTGAAGTAGATATTTCCCATTTTTTTGTGATACAAATTTTCCGTTTTCTATGATAATCTATTTTCGGCAAATTTGGTTATTTAACCAACTTTCCCGGAAAGTAGATATTCCATTTTTATGATACAAATTTTCGTTTTCTGCGATAATCTATTTTCCGAAAGTTGTTTATCTAACTCAACTTTCATGGGAAAGTAGATATTTCATTTTTATGATACATTTTCTTGTTCAATCTATTTGGGAAGTTGTTTATCTTATTTCTTTCACGGAAAGTAGATATTTCCCATTTTTATGATACAAATTTCCCGTTTTTCTATGATAATCTATTTTCGGCAAATTTGGTTATCTAACCAACTTTCCCGGAAATGAATATTTCCCATTTTTGTGATACAAATTTCCGTTTTCTATGATAATCTATTTTCGGTAAATTTGGTTATCTAGCCAACTTTCCGGAAAGATATTTTCCCATTTTTATGATACAAGTACGTTTTCTGTGATAATCTATTTCGAAATTTGGTTATCTAACCAACTTTCCCGGAAAGTAGATATTTCCCATTCTTATGATACAAATTTCCCGTTTTCTATGATAATCTATTTTCGGAAAATTTGTTTATCTAATCAACTTTCCCGGAAAGTAGATATTTCCCATTTTTTATGATACAAATTTCCTTTTTCTATGATAATGTGTATTTTTCTTGTAAATTTGGTTTTATCTAACCAACTTTCCGGAAAGTAGATATTTCCATTTTTTATGATACAAATTTCGTTTTCTATGATAATCTATTTTCGGAAAATTTGTATCTAATCAACTTTCCGGAATGTAGATATTTCCCATTTTTGTGATACAAATTTCGTTTCTATGATAATCTTACTTAAAATTGGTAATATTTCCCCAAAATTCGAAATCTATTCCCCGAAAAATCGATAATCTATTTTTCCCGAAAAGTGAAAATCTATCTACTTTTCGGGAAAGTAAAATCTTTCCTTTCGGAAGTAGATATTTCCCATTTTTTATGATACAAATTTCCCGTTTTCTATGATAATCTATTTTCGGGAAAGTTGTTTTATCTAACTCAACTTTCGCGGAAAGTAGATATTTCCCATTTTTATGATACAAATTTCCGTTTTCTGTGATAATCTATTTTCGGCATTGGTTTGTTATCAACTTTCCGGAAAGTAGATATTTCCCATTTTTTATGATACAAATTTCCGTTTTCTATGATAATCTATTTTCGGGAAAGTTGTTTATCTAACTCAACTTTCGCGGAAAGTAGATATTTCCCATTTTTTATGATACAAATTTCCGTTTTCTATGATAATCTATTTTCGGCAAATTTTGTTTATCTAACCAACTTTTCGGAAAGTAGATATTTCCCATTTTTTATGATACAAATTTCCCGTTTTCTATGATAATCTATTTTCCGAAAATTTGGTTATCTAACCAACTTTCCCGGAAAGTAGATATTTCCCATTTCTTATGATACAAATTTCCCGTTTTCTATGATAATCTATTTTCGGAAAATTTGGTTATCTAATCAACTTTCCCGGAAAGTAGATATCATTTTTTATGATACAATTTCCCGTTTTCAGCAAATTTGGTTTATCTATTTCAACTTTCGGAAAGTAGATATTTCCCATTTTTTATGATACAAATTTCGTTTTCTATGATAATCTATTTTCGGAAAATTTGCTTATCTATCAACTTTCCCGGAATGTAGATATTTCCCATTTTGTGATAAATTTCCCGTTTTCTGTGATAATCTACTTCGCAAAATTGGGTAATATTTCCCCCAAAATTAATCTATTCCCCGAAAAATCGATAATCTATTTTCCCGAAGTAGAAAATCTATCTGCTTTCGGGAAAAGTAAATCTTAACTTCCCGGAAGTAGATATTTCCCATTTTTTATGATACAAATTTCCCGTTTTCTATGATAATCTATTTTCAGGAAAGTTGTTTATCTAACAACTTTTCGCGGAAAGTAGATATTTCCCATTTTTTATGATACAAATTTCCCGTTTTTCTATGATAATCTATTTTCGGCAAATTTGGTTATCTATTCAACTTTCGGAAAGTAGATATTTCCTTTTATGATACAAATTTCCCGTTTCTATGATAATCTATTTTCAGGAAAGTTGTTTATCTATCAAGTTTCACGGAAAGTAGATATTTCCCATTTTTTATGATAAAAATTTCCCGTTTTCTATGATAATCTATTTTCGGCAAATTTGGTTGTTAACCAACTTTCGGAAGTAGATATTTCATTTTATGATACAAATTTCCCGTTTTTCTATGATAATCTATTTTCGGGAAAGTTGTTTATCTAACTCAACTTTCATGGAAAGTAGATATTTCCCCATTTTTTATGATACAAATTTCGTTTTTCTATGATAATCTATTTTCGGCAAATTTTGTTATCTAACAACTTTACCGGAAAGTAGATATTTCCCATTTTTTATGATACAAATTTCCCGTTTTCTATGATAATCTTTTTTCCGAAAATTTGGTTATCTAACCAACTTTCCCGGAAAGTAGATATTTCCCATTCTTATGATACAAATTTCCCGTTTTCTATGATAATCTGTTTTCGGAAAATTTGGTTATCTAACTCAACTTTCCGGAAAGTAGATATTTCCCATTTTTTATGATACAAATTTCCCGTTTTCTATGATAATGTATTTTCGGCAAATTTGGTTTATCTAACCAACTTTCCCGGAAAGTAGATATTTCCCATTTTTTATGATACAATTTCCCGTTTCTATGATAATCTATTTTCCGGAAAATTTGTATCTAATAACTTTCGGAAAGTAGATATTTCCCATTTTTGTGATACAAATTTCCCGTTTTCTGTGATAATCTACTTCGCAAAATTAGGTAATATTTCCCCAAATTCAAAATCTATTCCCCAATCGATAATCTATTTTCCCGAAAGTAAAAATCTATCTACTTTTCGGGAAAAGTAAACTAATAACTTTCGGAAAGTAGATATTTCCCATTTTTTATGATACAAATTTCCCGTTTTCTATGATAATCTATTTTCGGGAAAGTTGTTTTATCTAACCAACTTTCATGGAAAGTAGATATTTCCCATTTTTTATGATACAAATTTCCCTTTTTCTATGATAATCTATTTTCGGCAAATTTGGTTTATCTAACCAACTTTCCCGGAAAGTAGATATTTCCCATTTTTTTATGATACAAATTTCCCGTTTTTCTATGATAATCTATTTTCGGAAGAATTTGATATCTAACAACTTTTCCCAAATGAATATTTCCCATTTTTGTGATACAAATTTCCCGTTTTCTATGATAATCTTTCTTCAAAAAATTAGGTAATATTTCCCCCAAAATTCGAATATCTATTCCCCGAAAAATCGATAATCTACTTTCCGATAAGTAGAAATTTATCTACTTTTCGGGAAAGTGAATAAAACTTTCCCGGAAGTAGATATTTCCCATTTTTATGATACAAATTTCCGTTTTCTATGATAATCTATTTTCGGGAAGTTGTTTATTAACTAACTTTCGCGGAAAGTAGATATTTCCCATTTTTTTATGATACAAATTTCCCGTTTTCTATGATAATCTATTTTCGGCAAATTTGGTTATCTATTAACTTTCCCGGAAAGTAGATATTTCCCATTTTTTTGATACAAATTTCCCGTTTTCTATGATAATCTATTTTCGGGAAAGTTGTTTATCTAACAAGTTTCATGGAAAGTAGATATTTCCCATTTTTTATGATACAAATTTCCGTTTCTGTGATAATCTATTTTCGGAAAATTTGGTTATCTAGCAACTTTCGGAAAGTAGATATTTCCCATTTCTTATGATACAAATTTCCGTTTTTCTATGATAATGTATTTTCAGGCAAATTTGGTTATCTATCTCAACTTTCCCGGAAAGTAGATATTTCCTGTGATAAAATTTCCGTTTTCTATGATAATCTGCTTCGCAAAATTAGGTAATATTTCCCCAAAATTCGAAAATCTATTCCCCGAAAATCGATAATCTGCCAGAAAAGTGAAAAATCTATCTCTCTTTTTGCAAACTAGATAACAACTTTCGGAAAGTAGATATTTCCCATTTTTATGATACAATTTCCGTTTTCTATGATAATCTATTTTTCGGGAAAGTTGTTTATCTAACTCAACTTTCGTGAGTAGATATTTCCCATTTTTTATGTTCGTTTCCGTTTTCTATGATAATCTATTTTCGACAGATTTGTTTTATCTATCAACTTTCGGAAAGTAGATATTTCCCATTTTTATGATAAAATTTCCCGTTTTCTATGATAATCTGTTTTCGGTGGTTTATCTAATCAACTTTCCCGGAAAGTAGATATTTCCATTTTTTATGATAAAATTTCCGTTTCTATGATAATCTGTTTTCGGCAGATTTGGTTGTTTAACCAACTTTCCGGAAAGTAGATATTTCCCATTTTTTATGATACAAATTTCCGTTTTTCTATGATAATCTATTTTCGGGAAAGTTGTTTATCTACTCAACTTTCGCGGAAAGTAGATATTTTCCCATTTTTTATGATACAAATTTTCCCGTTTTGCTATGATAATCTATTTTAAATATTTTGTTATCTATAGCTTACCGGAAAGTAGATATTTCCCATTTTTTTATGATACAAATTTCCTGTTTTCTATGATAATCTATTTTCGGAAAGTTTGGTTATCTAATAACTTTCCCGGAAAGTAGATATTTCCATTTCTTTATGATACAAATTTCCCGTTTTCTATGATAATCTATTTTCGGAAATTTGGTTTATCTATTTCAACTTTCGGAAGTAGATATTTCCCATTTTTTTATGATACAAATTTCGTTTTCTGATAATGTGTTTTTTAATATTTTTGGTTTATCAAACAACTTTCCGGAGTAGATATTTCCCCATTTTTTATGATACAAATTTCCCGTTTTCTATGATGAATCTATTTTTGGAAAATTTGTATCTAACTCAACTTTCCGGAAAGTGATATTTTCACCATTTTTGTGATTTCAAATTTCCCGTTTTCTATGATAATCTGCTTCGCAAAATTAGGTAATATTTCCCCAAAATTCGAAAATCTATTCCCCCGGAAAAATCGATAATCTGTTTTCGAAAGTGAAAATCTGTCTACTTTTTTCGGGAAAGTGGGCAATAACTTTCCCGGAAAGTAGATATTCCATTTTATGATACAGATTTTCCGTTTTTATGATAATCTATTTTCGGAAAGTTGTTTTTATCTAACTCAACTTTTCGCGGAAAGTAGATATTTTCCATTTTTTATGATACAATTTCCGTTTTTCTATGATAGTATATTTTCGGCGGTTTGGTTTATCTATTAACTTTCCCGGAAAGTAGATATTTCCCATTTTTGTGATACAAATTTTCAGTTTTCTATGATAATCTATTTTCGGAAAATTTGGTTATCTAATAACTTTCTGATGAATATTTCCCATTTTTGTGATACAAATTTCCGTTTTCTATGATAATCTGCTTCGCAAAAATTAAGGTAATATTTCTGATTCAAAATCTATTCCCCAATGATAATCTATTATTTTCCCGAAGAGTTGAAAATCTATCTACTTTTCGGGAAAGTAAATAACTTTTCCCGGAAAGGTAGATATTTTCCATTTTTATGATACAAATTTCCCTGGTTTTCTGTGTTAATCTATTTTCGGGAAAGTTGTTTATCTAACCAACTTTCGCTTGGAAGTAGATATTTCTTTTTATGATACAGATTTCCGTTTTCTATGATAATCTATTTTCGGCAGAATTTGGTTTCTCTATATTTCGGAAAGTAGATATTTCCATTTTTATGATACAAATTCCGTTTTCTATGATAATCTATTTTCGGGAATTTGGTTTTGTTTTGGGTGTTTTTTGGGTTTTGTTTTTTGTTTTTTTTGGGAGTTGTTTATCTAACCAACTTTGCGGAGAGTAGATATTTCGCATTTTTTATGTGAATTTCCGTTTTCTTGATAATCTATTTTTGGCAATTTTGGTTTATCTAACCAACTTTCCCGGAAAGTGATATTTATTTTTATGATGCAAATTTTAGTTTTTATGTAATCTATTTTGGAAAATTTGGTTGTCTCTTTCGGAAAGTAGATATTTTCCCATTTTTTTGTGATAAAAATTTCCCGTTTTTCTATGATAATCTCTTCGCAAATTAGGTAATATTTCCCCAAAATTCCAATCTATTCCCCGAAAAATCGAAAATCTACTTTCCCGAAAGTGAAAATCTATCTACTTTTCTAGAAATGAATAACTAAACTTTCGGAAAGTAGATATTTCCCATTTTTATGATACAAATTTC
>NW_024743363.1:0-14187 GCF_018991925.1 Homarus americanus | reverse complement strand
CCTATAACGTCCCTCAAAACTTTGGCCAGACGCGAACTAAACTCGGCCTTGCCACTTTTCCGCGGGGGGTGGTCACACAACTCCAGGGAGGGAGAGAAAGGAAGGGAAGGGAGAGAAAGGAAGGGAGGGGACGGAGAGACTAGAAAGGGAGGGAAGGAAGGAAGGAAGGAAGGAAGGAGGTTGTGAAAAAAAGAGAGGAAGAGAATGAAAAAGAAAGGGGGAGAGAGAAGGAGGGAAGGAGTGGAATTACCGTAAAATTTCCGTGTGTACCTTTATCAGTGCAGTGTAAACTCCTCTATGGGATTTCACTTAATCAGGAAAGCAAAAATTTGGTGAAGGTAATATACGAAGGATTATGTAGGTGTGTGTTTTGTATTTCAGGTGGCGGTCATTTTGAAAAGAGATAAAAACGAACTCTCCATCAGTAGACTTTTTGTGTGTGATTATACTTATTGTCGGCCATTTTCAACTGAGACACAAATCAAGCACTATGGGAGTTTTAGTACAATTTATGGTATGGTTATAGCGGTTATCTGTCATTCTGATATGCGATAAAACTCGAGCGCTACAAAGAACTCGAAATGACTTTGTGGTGTGGTTGAGCAGTTGTCGGATATTTTGGAACCGAAATAAAAATAAATAAACGTAGTGCAAGTTTGAAATGATGTTATTGGTCTGAATATTAAAGTTTTTGTCAATTTTTACCTGAAAAAACAATAACAACAACTCACACTTGTGGTGAATATGAATAAAAAAGAAACAATAAAGGTTTTAGTGTTGAGTAAAGGCTGGTAACGACCACACGAGGCCCGACCATCACGGGACAATACTGTGTTAAGCCACTACAACGACACTCAACATTTGATACAAACTACGACTGATAAAACTACCAACTATTCTAACACACACACACACACACACATACACACACACACACACACACACACACACACACACACACACACACACACACACGATTATACAAATACCGCATTTTTATTTCTTTATTTTCTTTCTTTCTTTATTTTCTTTATTTATTTAAGTCTCCCTTATGAATAATATTACATCAGTCTTCGCCACGCACTTCGTCTCCACCAGAATCTCAACACCACATAATCAATTGGCACCATCTACCATCATCAAGTTGTGTGTTGATGATCACAGAAAGACGCCCACAAGAGGTCACAGGGGCATTGACAGCATAGAGTTATAACAGCCAATTCCCGGGTTGATTGAAGATGAAAAGAATCAGAACAGACCTCGTGTGCGATGTCTATATTTGGATAGAATCATCGGGGAGAGTGGTGCCGCAAACGATCGGGAATTTATAGACCTATAGATAGCACACGGCTGTGTTAAAATTGCTATGAATTCGGAAAACACGCGAAATGTGGCGCGTTTGGCGGTCTGGATTGAACACCGTTTATTAGAACACGTTTACAAAATGCAAAAATTCTGAATTTGTATCGCGTAGCCGAATTTGTACCCGTGAGAAGGTAGGTGGGTGGGGGAGGCAGGTGACAGGGTATGTAAGTGGGTGGGAGGGGTGGGGTGGGTCAGGTGGAGAAGGTAAGTGGGTGGAGGGTGGTGGGGTGGGTGGGTGGGAGAGTAGGTAGTGGGTGGGTACAGGTGAGAGGGTAATGGGCGGTGGGAGGTAGGTAGGTGGGTGGGTGGGAGGGAAGTAGGTGGGTGGGTGGCTAGGTGAGAGGTTACGTAAGGGTGGGAGGTGTAGGTAGGGGTGGGTGGTGGCCAGGTGGGAGAGGGTAGGTAGGTGTGGGAGGTGGGTGGGAGGTAGGTGGGTGGGTGGGAGGGCAGGTAGGTGGGTGGGAGGGTAGGGCAGGTGGGGTGGGAGGTAGGTAGGTGGGGTGGGAGGCAGGTAGGTGGGTGGGAGGGCAGGTGGGTGGGTGGGAGGGGTAGGTAGGTGGTGGGAGGGGTAGGTAGGTGGGTGGAAGGTTGTAGGTGGGTGGGAGGGGAGGGGTAGGTGGGTGGGTGGGAGGGTAGGTAGGTGGGTGGGAGGAGGGTAGGTAGGTGGGTGGAGTGAAGGTGGGTGGGAGGGAGGGTAGGTAGGGGGTGGGGTGGCTGTGGGTGGGAGGGCTGGTAGGATGGGTGGCCAGGTGAGAGGGTAGGGGTAGGTGGGTGGAGGGGTAGGTAGGTGGTGGGAGGGTTAGGGGGTGGGAGGGAGGGGTTAGGTGGGTGGGAGGGTAGGTAGGTGGGTGGGAGGGTTAGGTAGGTGGGTGGGAGGGTAGATGGGTGGGAGGGTAGGTAGGTGGGTGGGTGGGTGGCCAGGTGAGAGGGTGGGTGGGTGGGTGGGAGGGTGGGAGGGTCTGTCTGTCTGTCTGTCTGGGGAACTATCTCGCCACCAGCCAAACTCTAAATTATTTCTTCCTCTCCAACTAATTTTCTTTTAGCCTTTTGTACATTTTGCAAAAAAGTGAACAAAATCGCTAAAGAAAAAGACTTATCGTGGAAGGAAGGAGTCTGATGGCCAAGAGATGCAAATGATCATTGATTCCGGTGCAGACTGAGTTGAATTGCTTTGTTCGATAAATCTCTTCAATAGTTAGGAAAAAAATTGTAAAAATTCAATGTTGAAAAGATGGAATAACCTGACGGCACCAACTCCCTTCCCTTCCCTTCCTCTCTCTCTCTCATACCCCTCCCTTCCTTTACCCCACCCCTTCCCTCCCATTGTCCTACCATTCCTCCCCTGTTGGCCCTCCTATTAGAGAAAGAAAACAATATATTTTTTTTGGAAGGGGTAACTGTCATAAAAAGTTGTGTTCCTTGTTGATGTGTGTGTGTGTGTGTGGGATGCAGAGAGCAGGAAAGAAGTGAAAGGAAAAGTACGGTTGGAGGGGAAGGAAGAGGTAAAGTGTTAAGAGTGAGACGTGTGGAATAATTGAGAGAGAGAGAGAGAGAGAGAGAGAGAGAGAGAGAGAGAGAGAGAGAGAGAGACACTAAACACACACAAAAAAAGAAATGAAAACATAATAATACAAAAATAAATTGTCATAGTCGAAGGTGCAGTCATCGATATAAAGTACTCGGTCTACTAATTCTGAACTATTGACAGAAAAATACGAGACAAATAAGCCGACAAATTGAGCCATTAAAGGTCTCTCATGAACTTCTGCCGCTACAGTAGGAATAAACACTAGTAATTGATATACTGGTAAAATAAAACCCCCACACACAGACCACCGAACTAAAAGCTTCCGGCGATAAATAAATTAATATATCAGGTAATTTAGATAAAATTTCGATAAAGTGATAATTTATATACATTTTTATATATTTTTTTTAAATTTAAACTTGACTGTAAATAAGAACTATCATATAAATAATCACACTGTAAAATATAAATAAATAGCATAATTATTAACTTAATATTTTTTAACTTTGCCCTAAACTTTACAAGGGAACTTTACCGGGTACAACTGGACGGTCTCCTACGCTACATGACTCTGAACACACGAGAGAACTAAACACAGAACTCACGATTCTTCTTCATATGTGTATTGTGTTTTATATATTCATTTATTGTCTTATTCTCTCTATGTTCAAAATATTCACTGGGGGTAAAAATAACAGCACGGATACAACACACTAATAACTAATCCTATTTTTTTTTAGCACGAAAGAACCATCATGGCCGGCACTGTATACTAAAAAATCACCCACTTTCCCCAGATGCAAAGTTAGGTACCAATTCACAGATGGGTGAACTGGGAATCCACTAAGTGCAAGCCAATAATCCTAGGAATATGAAGCGAGAATTGTATCTACTCAGCCACAGCACACCTCTGGTCGGCAATAATCCGCTAAAAAAAGTCTTTTATCTTTACATAGAGGGAACATAATGATGTACAACTCGTGTCAAACGCTGCATTAGGTTACGTCGTATAGTTTAGTACAGTAAAATAAAAAAAAAAAACCTTGAACAGAGGAGCGACGGTCAGCTGAAAGTGAACCAAGTCGATGTGCCATTGTAGTTTGATGTCCACCCTCACTACGCACGACCAGAATCTACATAATACTCAATAAACAACGACTAGACACGAGGCCTGTTAGAGGGGTTATTCTTTACTCTTAAATCTATCAAAAGCTCGAGATTAGCAAGACCCAGAGAGGGCGAGGAGAAGACTACGAAGAGGTTAAGGGTGAAAAGGGCTGGAGGAACTGTAAAGAGAGAGAGAGAGAGAGAGAGAGAGAGAGAGAGGCGACCTGGGTTAAGGACTAAGGAAAGGAAGTGAGAGGGATAAGGGAAAGAAAGGGCTGAGTGAAGGGGAAACAGGGCCGTGGAAAAGGGGTAAAATGAGGAGTGAGAGAAGGGCTACAGGAGAAAGTGAGGCCTGAGAAGAGGGGTTAGAGTAAGGGCTGGGGAAAGGGCTAGAGTGAGGATGGAGAGAGGGACAAGTCATATCTATAGAGAGGTTTTGGAGAGGGTTATGGAGAGTGCTGAGGAAGTAAGAGGGGCTAGTATTGAGGGCTAGACTGATGGGGGAGAGGGGAGAGGGCTAGGGAGAGGGTTAGAGAGGGGAGAGGGCTAGGGAGAGTGTTAGAGAGGGGAAAGGGCTAGGGAGAGGGTTAGAGAGGGGGAGAGGGACTTCAGGGCGCTAGTGGTGGTCGCTACGATGAGGCTCCGTGGATATTTGTCGTGTGTTTCAGGACGAGAAATTGCAGAGACCTACCACCAGCTGACGGAGGCGTTGAGGCTTGTGTACGGAGGAGGAGGAGAAACGGAAGATAGAATAAGAGGGGGAGAAACAGATGATGGAGCAGGAGGAGAAACAGAAAATGTAAGAGGAGGAGGAAGATCAGCGGCAAGAGCAGTATGAGGAAGAGGAGGAAGATTTGGTGGAACGAGAAGGAAGACAGGATGGAGACAAGAGGCAAAAAATGAGTTAGAGAATTGATAACTGGAGAGAAAACAAAATTAACAGGCGCAAGATAGAGGGAAGAGGAGAAAGAATAAAAAGAAAGGGAGAAAAATATTGAACGTCGTAAAAATGAAATATAAAAAAACAAACAAGAGAGAAATAGAATAAAAGATGAAAGGAGAAGAACGAGGAGAGGCAGAAAAAGTGAAGAAAAAAACACAGAGATAGAGAGAAAGAAGGAAAAAAATAGAGAAGGAAAAATCAGAGAAAAGAAAAACAATAACTGAGGAAAAGAACAAAAATGAGAAAAAAAGTGAGAAAGAAAGATAGAAAAACAGATTTATATGGGATTTTTTTTTGGGGGGGGGGAGGAAAGGGAAGGGAAGGTTCCAAGTTTCATTGAATTGTTCCTAATGTGAGTAAGCCAATCCCACATATTTAATGGCGTTTGTAACAATTTGTCTCAGATCAAGCACCTGGAGAG
Organism: Homarus americanus; assembly: GCF_018991925.1. Lineage (NCBI taxonomy): Eukaryota > Metazoa > Arthropoda > Malacostraca > Decapoda > Nephropidae > Homarus > Homarus americanus. Next base: position 8,823 of record NW_024743363.1, on the reverse strand, counting down.
TTTAATTTTGTTAATCTTTTGTTTTCATTCATTTTTTCTTTCGCCCTTCTTACTGCTTTCTTCGTATTTTCTTTTTCTCTCTCTGATATCTACCTATGTTGCTCTTCCTGTCTACCTGTGCATCTCTCTCTCTCTCTCTCTCTCTCTCTCACTCAAGACCGGTTCTCATTATAACCACTGAGAATATTACCAGAAAGTGTTTGAATGTTTACTGTTTTTCTTCGTTTTTTTTTTTTTTACTGACAGCTTTTAACGTTAACCGAGTGACCCAGTAACGCTAACACACACGCACACACACATAAAACACACACACACAGACACACACACACACACCAGTGCTCACGTTCATGACATTGACCCATTCTAAACTGCTCACACACGAAAGTTCAATATATGTCCTGTACTTTACATTCCAACGCTTCAATGGTTTTGTAAGTTATGGTCTACGCTGCAGTATAAAATATTAATTATGTACTTGCATGGGTGGAGAGAGAGAGAGAGAGAGAGAGAGAGAGTATATGACCCAAATATACGGAAAAGACTCCATAAAAAAATATAGATATTATATATACATTTTAGGAAACCATTAACTGAAGCAAAAAAAATAATTGACAAGACGTTTAACATTCACGATTTACTAGTAAGAAATATGTGTTGAAAATTACAGATTATACAGACATAAATAACTGTATGAACTGGGGACAAGTTTGAGAATGTTTTGTGAGGAAGAAAAGTACAAATTGGGGAAAAAACAGCTTTGATATGAATAAATTACTGGATAAACGTAAATGGGAAAAAACACGTCTTTAACTAGGAAAAAATGAAAGAATGGAAGGAAATTAATGTAAATATAACGTGAATAACTAAGAATGAAGAGTAGAAGGATATTATTAGATGTAAAATATGTATAACCAGGAAAGAAAAAAATAAAGAAAAAATAATAAAAAATAGTGAGTAACCGACGGAGAAAAAATTAATGAATAATAATTGAAGAGAAAATATATATAAAAATAATAAAAAATAGCATATAAAATAAAATAAAATAAATACGAATATATATCAGAATAAACTGAAACAAACTGATGTGAAAAATAGATATCACGAGTAATTATTTTTAAATAAACCCGAGAAAAAAAAAGTTGTTCCATGAAACCTTTGAGAAAAATTAATTGATTTCCATAACTGCTAGTGGTACTATGTGAGTTCAGAACGTCATAGCTACACAAGTTAAAATTCAGAACTGGTATTCACATATAATTTAGATTTTTTTTTTAGGTTACACTCAGTCATTTCTCCTAAAATAACTATGCTGAGAGAGAGAGAAAAAAAAAAGCTGAGTGTGTGTGTGTGTGGTGGGATGACGGATTGAACTAGCGACCCTCAGGTCAAGAGACAAGAGCCGTACCCACTCGACACCACACCTCAACTAACTAATCAACCTACACCTATCGTAGCCTATCTAACCTAACCTAACAGAAAATCTTACTTTACCAGAGAGTGGGACGGACACAAGTTGACATCACGGTCGTGTATGAACCAATCAGCGACCAGCTTTACCCACATACGAGTGGATCTTGTACGCAACAAGCCCGACTCAGGTTATAAAGCCAATAAAGAGTAACACTCAATTAGCACAGCTCACTTCAGATGCCATTAAACCTCGACCTCATAGCTGTAGGAGGACCTATCGAACCAATGAAGTTTGTCGCTGTTGATCACTGTTTATCTTCCTCCCCTTCTCCCTCTGCTTGACTAAAGGAGTCACTCACCTACTTCCATGGTCAGTTGGTCACTCACACGTGTAGATAGTCCAGTCAGTGCGGTTTGTGAGGTACGCGGTCACTCATACGAGCCCTTGATCATGTTGGTATTGTCTACGGTCACTCACTCAGTCATTTATACTTTCCTTCTCGTTATTTATGTCCCTCCTCCTCTTCCTCCTCCTCCTCTTCTTCCTCCTCTTCGTCCTCTTCTTCGTCCTCCTCCTCCTCTTCTTCATCTTCCTCCTCCTCAAACATGAGTTATGTGAGGATGTAAAGTCCTGGATACACACACACACACACACACACACACACACACACACACGCACACACGCACACACACACGCCACATTTTCTCTAAAGTAATTATCATGATAAGTGTCAGGAAATAAGAAAAAATGTAAAAGAATAACAGATAAGAGAGTCACTAAAGATAACTCAGGTAAACAAGTGGAAGAAGAAGAATAGTTTAAATCGTTTATAATATTATCATTATTATTATTATTATTATTATTATTAAGAACGGTGACTAACCCCTTGAGGATGATGACTTAACCCCTTCAGAACGATGAATTAATCTAGCACTTACTGGGTTGAGATAACATATTCATAGGTAACACAGTCATCGCCCATGGATTAAGTTATCATACTCAATGGATTAAAATTATCCTTACTCATTGGACTATTCCACTGTACTCAGGGGTTGGCATCGTACTAAAGGGATTTAGATACCTTATTTATCAGGCTATTTGAGTACAATGAAATAGTACTCTAGAGCTTAAGATACCGTACTCACTGGGATCGTCTACTGCACTCAGAGGTCGACTCTATCATGCTGCCACTGGATCTTGCCACACTGTCATGCCCGTTCATCTCAGTTATTCACGGTTAGTCTTTGGCCATCTATCCTACCGACCTGTCCAGACCCTCTCACCACACACTCCTTCACTTCACCCACCACTCCCATCCTAATCTCATATATCCTTCAAACATCCTTCCTTCCTTCCTTCCTTCCTTAATCTATCCCCTGTTAAGGCTACTACGTGGATTAACAGGGTCCATCCTTAGCTTGTTCCGCCTCGCTTCCTGAACGTCTTCCCTGTACTAGTCTTGTTTCAGTGTATTTTGACCCAAGTTTGTTTTTAGTTTTCCCTCAGCAGCTAACCATCTTACGAGTGTTTATTTTTTTACCTTACCACCTACAGGAACGATAAAATACCTGTTTTTAATCCGTCTGTATGTTTGTATATCCCCACGGACACTACAGGAAAAATCATGCGTACATTTTGGCACCAGTATCGCCGTTAAGAGAGCCAACACCCAGTTGAATATGTAAGTCACTAAACTACATAATTTCTCTATATGTTCTTTCAGGTTCTCTAGCAAAAACTACTCATTAACATATCTTCATCTACATACATACCTATTCCCCTTAACTTTCACAAGACCATTAAAACACTTCAATATTTTTCTTTGTCAATAATCCAATTGTTATTTACAATCTTTCATGATAAAAAATACTGGAAACTAATTCATATATGGTAGAATTTAATCTGTTTTTTATGTTATTTAAAACAATCTTATTCCCCGGCTGCTCTGTCTTCCCCAGATTACTATGGCCATACTCAGTCAATGAACAACAAAATAGCAAAATGTTCCCCCACCATAAAAAAAAGAGTTTTTCTCAACGAATATTGCAAGTGGTTAACAGCTTAGGAAATTCTACTACCACTGATGCAGCCCGGCACACTGTGTGGTAGGGGGCGGGTGGGGGAGGGGGGAAGAGTGGTTGGTGGGAGAGGTGGGTGGTGGGGGGGGTGTATTAGTAGGTGGAGGAATACAAATTTTAGAAACAAGAGAGAGGGAGGGAAGTATGAAAGGAAGCAAGGGTCGTAGGCAGCATGAGAGGGGAATAGAGATGTAGGAGGCATAGGAAAAAGAAAACGGAGTTACTTGTTAAGGGAAAATTATGTTATTACCGACCGAAGACTTAGACTGAAATGGAAAATATTACGATTTTCATCTTAATCTGATAATTTTCTTTGTTTATTCTTGTGTCTTTACTTAATACATCTATAAAAATACTGTAGAGTTTAAGTGAGTGTTTTTCTGTCACACACACACACACACACACACACACACACACACACACACACACACACACACACACACACACACACACACACACACACACACACACACACACACACACACACACACACACACACACACACACACTCTACCACTACCCTCTGCCTCACACACGGGCACAATTTATATTCAAATGAGACCGGTAAAACGAAGAGAGCTGAGGGCGTATGACTGACTTATGAATCAGTTGTCAGCGAGAGATGGGGAAGCACGATACCTCCTCCTCTCCCACCCTTTCCATCCTGTTCCATCCTGCCTCCTGTGGGTACATGATCCATCAGGTTTAAACGCGTGTGTCGGCAGGTAACAGACAATCACAGCTCCATGACATTAAAAGAGATGATGCTGACTTTATGTATACAGTTTAAGACACATATACTACCACGAGACTTGAAAACATGCAATAGCGTTACTCCCTCTTCTTAATTCTGTAGCGATTATATGTACGATTCTCTCTCTCTCTCTCTCTCTCTCTCTAGGAATACTATCGACTAGAACTTATTTTGTTATCTTTATGAAACTCGTAAATAAAATATAGTTTATTTAGAATGACAAAATGGACTGGCTTATTATATTTATTATTATCTAAACAAAACTTACAGAAAATAATAATAAGAAAATAATGAAACTTTTCCTTCATCTAGTTAATTTATCTTACAATTACCTGGGTGCTTAAGCGGGTAATTCCGAGCAGTAATAAAAGGCGTAACGAGACCTTCATGTTCACTAATTACCGAGAACATCACTTATTTTTACGAAGACTCTAATTGTCTCGCTGTCTCTCAAGACTTCGTGACCACTTACCTTATTGGGGTCATAAATCTTCGTTTTTTTATGGCTAACTATAAATATTGAGTAATGTATAAATGTCTATGTCTTACACCTGTCTCTCTTTGTGTGTCTCTGTATGTGTGTCTGTGTCTGTCTGTCTGTTTTTTTGTCTGTCTGTCTGCCTGTCTGTCTGTCTGTCTGTCTGTCTCTCTTTCTCATATCGTTAATCCCTTTATATCCCTGGATTAGCTTAATCTCTCTCAGTTTCCCGTTAACAGTAAAAATTCGAGTCATAACCTAAATGTTTATCCTGACTCCGTTAACTGTTTTGTAATCGAGGGAACAGAGACTCCCTTCTAGGTAATCATTTCAACAGCAACACAACGGTAACACAAGTGAAGGTAGTTATTGAGTCTTAGGTAGGTTAAGGACCGTACATATCATGGAGGATTCCTGGCGCGTTGGGAAGCTCCTGTCTGAAGGTTACTAGTGTGCCCTGAAGAATGCAGTGATGGCTAGGGAAACACTGAGTAACACTGAGTTCGTTTATTGTGGATGAGAGAAATACAAGCGGTGACCTGCATGTGCCCTGCACAGCTCACGCAGTCAGACCGAGGCGCCTTGCCATATGGCAGCCTCGGGGCAATGTTGCCACATAACACGTGCAGTGTTGCCACGTGATAATATATATGAATGCTACTCGGCACAGTAGCTTATGTACAGGGTTGCTACTTGGCACAGTAGCTTATATACATAACCTACATCTCCCTCCCCCCTCACGCTCATAGTCTTTGTCTTGAGCGGACTTCTTAGTCCTAAGTCGCTCCGAGCGTCGAGATGCACTGTGGGGCGGATCCTCGTGAGGTGTAGGTGACTCGTCCTCGGTCAAGGGGCCAGCAGCAGGGGGTGGGACTGGCCGGAGGAAGCGGCGGTTCCTCCACCAGACACGGCCACTCGGCATCCTGACCTTGTAGTCCCGCGACCGGCCGACGCCCATCACTATGCCAACCTTGTGCCGACGTGTCGTCGTCGGGTCCTGGACGCGGACAAGGGCACCAATCTCCAGCGGCTGAAGAGGGCGGGCACGGTCGTCATACCGAGCCTTGGCGTCCTGGGCACGTGTAGCGGTGCGGCGGTAGCAGCTCTCGGCTTTGGTCTGCCAGTCCTTCGCAAAGGCCTTGGTGTGTGCAGGAACGCAAGAGCGGAGAGGGTGACCACACAGGATCTGGGCAGGGGTAGCCCTGGGGCGTGTGGTCGATTCCACCCTCCTGATGTGACTCCGCCGCTGCTTGGGGCTGCGTGGGCCATCTGGAGGGGGCTGCGTGCGAACCACCCTGAGGGAAGTGCACTGCTGTCCTCCTCGTCTCGGGCTTTTGGGCTTGGGTTGGCGGCAGCACTTGTCGTAGTGTCCATAGCGACCACAGGCCTGACACTTGCGGCCTCGTGCAGGGCACCTGTCTGTGTTAGACCAGTGGCCCCTACGGTCACATCCACGACACAGTGCGTCGGCGGCCGGGCAAGTCTTGGGGCTGTGCTGCTTTCCACAGCTGCCACAGGAAGCACTAGGCGGAGGCGTGGAAGAACGTGTGGCAGCCTTCGCGTTGTTGGCCGCCTTCTTATCCTTCTTGTATTGTGAGATAGCTCTCACAGCAGGTGGGGTCCATAAGGCAGAGGATGCCGAGTGGCCGTGTCTGGTGGAGGAACCGCCGCTTCCTCCGGCCAGTCCCACCCCCTGCTGCTGGCCCCCTGACCGAAGACGAGTCACCTACACCTCACGAGGATCCGCCCCACAGTGCACCTCACGAGGATCCGCCCCACAGTGCACCTCGACGCTCGGAGCGACTTAGAACTAAGAAGTCCGCTCAAGACAAAGACTATGAGCGTGAGGGGGGAGGGAGATGTAGGTTATGTATATAAGCTACTGTGCCGAGTAGCAACCTTGTACATAAGCTACCGTGCCGAGTAGCATTTATATATATTATCACGTGGCAACACTGCACGTGTTATGTGGCAACATTGCCCCGAGGCTGCCATATGGCAAGGCGCCTCAGTCTGACCGTGTGAGCTGTGCTTGGCACATGCTGGTCACCGCTTGTATTTCTCTCATCCGCAATAAACGAACTCAGTGTTACTCAGTGTTTCCCTAGCCATCACTGCATTCTTCAGGGCACACTAGTAACCTTCACACTGCTAAAGGACACTGCTAAAGGACACTACTAAAGACAAGACCAGGATCGTTCAGGAGTTAAGAGTACAGGTGAGAGACATTTCCTCCATCATATACACTGGAGGGATAAGTAGAGACGGGGAAGGGAGAGGTAGGAGAGGGATAGGCAAGGGAGGGAGAGGCAGGGGAGGGAGAGGCAGGGGAGGGAGAGGCAGGGGAGGGAGAGGCAAGGGAGGGAGAGGCAGGGGAGGGAAAGGCAGGGGAGGGAGGAGAGGAGGTGGGACGTTTGTACATAAAAGAGGCATAGAGAAGGTCATTCACGCGTTACAGCACAAAGAAGGCGTGAGAGTGAGAGCGTATTCCTTGCATTCTCTCCCCAGTATAAGAGAGAGAGGGGGGGGAGGAGTGGGGAGGGGCATTTAACCGTATTATTCGGGGAGTATAGTATAAATGGAGCTATTTCCTGTGTAATCTGGTGAGAGAGAGAGAGAGAGAGAGAGAGAGAGAGAGAGAGAGAGAGAGAGAGAGAGAGAAATACCTCATCATCATTTCCTTTATTACATCCAGGGAGAAAACACACTCGGGGTATTTCCTGGATTATATATTAAAAAAAAGCAAAAAAAAAAGAAAGTTAAAAGCGGGGGGAAATTTCCTGTGTATACTGGGAAGAAAGCACACAGAGGGTCATCTCTTGCTTGGTGTCACAAGGAAGGAGGAGAGGGAGGTGGAGGTTCCATTGTCCCTGGAATAGAGCACAAGAGGAGAATGTTCCCTGTAACGCACCACTGCAGTTTAGATAAAAACATTTTCCCCTTTCCACAGTAATTCCTTCAGTTATCATCGTCCTGTTGTAAATCTGGTGATGTTTGTCTCTCAAGAAATATTTCCAAGTCAAGAATAGCGACAAAACAAAAAAAGTATATATTCATAAAACGAAAGAATTTACCGGCACGCACACACACGCACACACACGGCTGAAAGTAAAAACCAATCAATGTCTTGTAATAGCAGGTAAGTGGTCAAGGTTTCAGCACCTGACTAAAGTTCGTGTTCTAAAATAAACTTAATTATTTCCTATTTTTCATTCATGTTACAAGATAGCGTCCATTCTCGAGCCAACCTTATATTAATTATATTTAAACAATGAACAACTATATCCTCATCCCTAATATTCCTCATTAAAGTCTACATTCAGTATAAGGGTTTATTATATTACTCTACCTCGACCACCAAATACTTCGACCTGACGATGATATAATAACCCAGCGGCAGAAACACATTAATAAACCTGTAATATAACCTGAGATGTTTATTTTATCACATAGACCAGAGAGCTGTATAAAGTTTTAATATTGATGATGTCTTATGAATGATATAGCTTTGATAAAGCTTAAAGACCTTGAATGTTAAGACGCAGTTATGTCACCATCTTCGTAAATACAGATATTGAAGTTTAAAAAAGAGATCTGGTTCGCATGGTTTTTTTTTCTCTAATGATAATACATAATTTTTCAAGTTTTTTATAATTTTGTTTCAACGTGGTTCATTTTAATTCAATCTGTTCAATAGGTCGTGATTCTTCATAGTAATATATAAAGAGATAATTTCACTACGTCGGTGAGGCACAAAAATGCTTCCTTGCCTGAACGCGTCTTTCTGTGGCTGTAGGGAGAACACACTGAGGGCCCTCCTGGTGCGTCAGTCTCCGGGCAAGTTTATCATCATCGTCCCTCTCATATCACCCAGCGACCCTAAAACTCCTCAGGTCACCCCGAAGGGAAGGTCGTGTGAGACAAGGGATCATTTTATTGAGGTAGTTGTCTCAGCAGTCCTCGTGTCAAGTGCACTCCTCTCTTGGTTTGAGAGAGGAGAGGGTGTGAGGGAAGGAGGGAAGGTGTGGCTGTGTGTATAAATAACACCAAAATAGCTTTGCTAGTGAAGGACATGACTAGATGTTAAGTGGACAGTTTCTAG
>NW_024743362.1:0-15406 GCF_018991925.1 Homarus americanus | reverse complement strand
GGTATTGGCCGGTCCAGGGACTACCAAGTGCGTCTTCCTAGTGGTAGAGTATGGTGGAGGAACCGTCGTTTCCTCCGACCTGTGGAGCTGCCTAGTGTTGACCCCTCCCCAGTTGAGTCCCCTAATGTTGATGTCTCTAAAGTAAATCCATCCCCACCTTGTGTTTCTGCCCCAGTATTCCGCAGGTCCGAGCGACTCAGAAACAGAAGGTCCGCTCAAGATGAAACTATGAGCGTACAGGGGGGAGGGAGGTGTATGATATATATGGACACAAAGTAGTGCCTTCAGCTGTATATTGTTATATTACTCTTATTAATTATGTATAGTAAAGTATTACAGAACATGTATTAATTCTATGTAATATTCCATTTATTGTACACCATATTATGTATATAAATTATCACATTTATACTTTATGTATTCAGCTTGTGAATGCTGGCATCTGTATAGGCCAGCGCGTAGTAATACATAGATAGATGTAGAGGTAGTTAAGACTGAGTCCTAGTGGCGTACCCACAGGCTTCCTGTGTCCTCTGTAATATCATCTCCCGTACGAGAATAGAACCTACTTTTAAAGACAACAAGTGTTTGTATATACCCTCAGTAATATAGAACATTCTTTGGGTATCTGGCAATACGCTAGACTAGACTCTGCTATATTTCACACAAAGCCTGTTCAACGAGCTTATGGCGCCGTGAACCTCTAATGGGGGCACCCGTGCCGCTTAGGTGATCAGAGCAACGTTTTACCAAATGCGGCTTCAAAACACGAGGGTCCATATATATTTCATTAGCCCAATAAAGCACGCGAACTTCTACATATAATCAACACCTCACCCCACTAGGATTCAAACCCACGATCTTATAATTATGACCGGGGTATGCTACCTCTGGGCCACCAGGACACTAAAAGCAGTCCTAGACTCTGCTATATTTCACACAAATCCTGTTCAACGAGCTTATGGCGCAGTGAACCTCTAATGGGGACCACCCGTGCCGCTTATGTGATCAGAGCAACGTTTTACCAAATCCGGCTTGGAAACACGAGGATCCATATATATTTCATTAGCCCAATAAAGCAGTCGGACTTCTATATATAACAAACACCTCACCCCACCAGGATTCAACCCCACAATCTTATAATTGTGACCGGGGTATGCTACCTCTGGGCCACCAGGACAATAAAAGCAGTCCTAGACTCTACTATATTTCACACAAAGCCTGTTAAACGAGCTTATGGCGCTGTGAACCACTATAGGGGACCACCCGTGCCGCTTAGGTGATCAGAACAACGCTTTACCAAATGCTGTTTTGAAACACGAGGATCCATATATATTTCATTAGCCCAATAAAGCACGCGGACTTCTACATATAATCAACGCCTCACCCCACCAGGATTTGAAGCCACGATCTTATAATTGTGACCGGGGAACGCTACCTCTGGGCCAACAGGACAATAAAAGCATTCGTAGACTCGACTATATTTCACACAAAGCCTGTTCAACTACCTTATGGCGCCGTGAACCTCTAATGGGGACCACCCGTGCTGCTTAGATGATCAGAGCAACGTTTTAGCAAATGCGGCTTCAAAACACGAGGATCCATATATATTTCATTCCCCAATAAAGCACGCGGCTTCTACATATAATCAACACCTCACCCCACCAGGATTCGAACCCATGATCTTCTAATTGTGACCGGGGAACGCTACCTCTGGGCCACCAGTTCAATAAAAGCAGTCCTAGACTCTGCTATATTTCACACAAAGCCTGTTCAACGGGCTTATGGCACCGTGAACCTCTAATGGGGACCACCCGTGCCGCTTAGGTGATCAGAGCAACGTTTTACCAAATGCTGCTTCGAAAAACGAGGATCCATATATATTTCTTTAGCCCAATAAAGCAAGCGGACTTCTCCATATAATCAACACCTCACCCCACCAGGATTTCAACCCACAATCTTATAATTGTGACCGGGGAACGCTACCTCTGGGCCACTAGGACAATAAAAGCAGTCCTAGACTCTACTATATTTCACACAATGCCTGTTCAACGAGCTTATGGCGCTGTGAACCACTATAGGGGACCACCCGTGCCGATTAGGTGATCAGAGCAACGTTTAACCAAATGCGGCTTCGAAACCCGAGGATCCATATATATTTCATTAGCCCAATAAAGCACGCAGACTTCTACATATAATCAACGCCTTACCCCACCAGGATTTGAAGCCACGATCTTATAATTGTGACCGGGGGACGCTACCTCTGGGCCACCAGGACAATAAAAGCAGTCCTAGACTCTACTATTTTTCACACAAAGCCTGTTCAACGAGCTTATGACGCCAGGAACTAATTATAGCGACCAATTCGCGGCCGCTTTTAGGGTGATCAGAGAGCAACGTTTAACCAAATGCGGCTTCGAAACCCGAGAATCCATATATATTTCATTAGCCCAATAAAGCATGCAGACTTCTACATATAATCAACGCCTCACCCCACCAGGATTTGAAGCCACGATCTTATAATTGTGACTATAATTGTGACCGGGGGACGCTACCTCTGGGCCACCAGGACAATAAAAGCATTCCTAGACTCTGCTATATTTCACACAAAGCCTGTTCAACGGGCTTATGGCACCGTGAACCTCTAATGGGGACAACCCGTGCCGCTTAGGTGATCAGAGCAAAGTTTTACCAGATCCGGCTTGGAAACACGAGGATCCATATATATTTCATTAGCCCAATAAATCACTCGGACTTTTACATATAAGCAACACCTCACCCTACCAGGATTCAAACCCACGATCTTATAATTGTGACCGGGGTATGCTACCTCTGGGCCACCAGGACACTAAAAGCAGTCCTAGACTCTGCTATATTTCACACAAATCCTGTTCAACGAGCTTAGCGGCGAAAGTGAACTCCTAATGGGGACCACCCGTGCCGCTTATGTGATCAGAGCAACGCTTACTCAAATCCGGCTTGGAACACGAGGATCCATATATATATTTATTAGCCCAATAAAGCACTCTCGGACTTCTACATACATATAATCAACACTCTCACCCCACCAGATTAAAAACCCACAATCTTATAATTGTGACCGGGGTATGCTACCTCTAAACAGACAATAAAAGCAGTCCTAGACTCTACTATATTTCACACAAAGCCTGTTAAACGAGCTTATGGCGCCGTGAACCTCTAATGGGGACCACCCATGCCGCTTAGGTAATCAGAGCAACGTTTTACCAAATGCGGCTTCGAAACACGAGGATCCATATATATTTCATTAGCCCAATAAGCACGCGACTTCTACATATAATCAACGCCCCACCAGGATTTGAAGCCACGATCTTGCATCAGACCAGGGAACGCTACCTCTGGGCCAACAGGACAATAAAAGCATTCGTAGACTCTACTATATTTCACACAAAGCCTGTTCAACGACCTTATGGCGCCGTGAACCTCTAATGGGGACCACCCGTGCTGCTTAGGTAATCAGAGCAACGTTTTACCAAATGCGGCTTCAAAACACGAGGATCCATACATATTTCATTCCCCAATAAAGCACGCGGCTTCTACATATAATCAACACCTCACCCCACCAGGATTCGAACCCATGCTCTTCTAATTGTGACCGGGGAACGCTACCTCTGGGCCACCAGGACAATAAAAGCAGTCCTACACTCTGCTATATTTCACACAAAGCCTGTTCAACGAGCTTATGGCGCTGTGAACCTCTAATGGGGACCATCCGTGCCACTTAGGTGATCAGAGCAATGTTTTACCAAATCCGGCTTCGAAACACAAGGATCCATATATATTTCATTGCCCCAATAGAGCACGCAGACTTCTACATATAATCAACACCTCACTCCACCAGGATTCGAACCCACGATCTTATAATTGTGACCGAGGAACGCTACCTATGGGCCACCAGGACACTATAAGCAGTCCTAGACTCTACTATATTTCACTCAAAGCCTGTTCAACGACCTTATGGCGCCATGAACCTCTAATGGGGACCACCGTACCGCTTAGGTGATCAGAGCAAGGTTTACCAAATCCGGCTTGGAAACACGAGGATCCATATATATTTCATTAGCCCAATAAAGCACGCGGACTTCTACATATAATCAACGCCTCACCCCACCAGGATTTGAAGCCACGATCTTATAATTGTGACCGAGGAATGCTACCTATGGCCACGAGGACACTATAAGCAGTCCTAGACTCTGTTATATTTCACACAAAGCCTGTTCAACGAGCTTATGGCGCCGTGAACCTCTCATTGGGACCACCCGTGCCGCTTAGGTGATCAGAGCAACGTTTTACCAAATGCTGCTTCGAAATACGAGGATCCATATATATTTCATTAGCCCAATAAAGCACGCGAATTTCTACATATAATCAACACCTCACCCCACCAGGATTTAAACCCACGATCTTATAATTGTGACCGAGGAATGCTACCTATGGGCCACGAGGACACTATAAGCAGTCCTAGACTCTGTTATATTTCACACAAAGCCTGTTCAATGAGCTTATGGCACCGTGAACCACTATAGGGGACCACCCGTGCCGCTTAGGTGTTAAGAGCAACGTTTTACCAAATCCGGCTTGGAAACACGAGGATCCATATATATTTCATTAGCCCAATAAAGCATGCGGACTTCTATATATAATCAACACCTCACCCCACCAGGATTTGAACCAACGATCTTATAATTGTGACCGGGGAACGCTTACTCTGGGCAACCAGTACAATAAAAGCAGTCCTAGACTCTACTACATTTCACACAAAGCCTGTTCAACGACCTTATGGCGCGATGAACCTCTAATGGGGACCACCCGTGCCGCTTAGGTGATAAGAGCAACGTTTTACCAAATCCGGCTTGGAAACACGAGGATCCATAGATATTTCATTAGCACAATAAAGCACGCGGACGTCTACATATAATCAACACCTCAACCCACCAGGATTTTAACCCACTATCTTATAATTGTGACCGGGGAACGCTACCTCTGGGCAACCAGGACAATAAAAGCAGTCCTAGATTCTACTATATTTCAGAACAAAGCCTGTTCAACGACCTTATGGGGCCATGAACCTCTAATGGGGACCACCTGTGCCGCTTAGGTGATCGGAGCAACGTTTTACCAAATCCGGCTTCGAAACACGAGGATCAATATATATTTCAATAGCCCAATAAAGCACGCTTACTTCTACATATAATCAACGCCTCACCCCACCAGGATTTGAAGCCATGATCTTATAATTGTGACCGGGGAACGCTACCTCTGGGCCAACAGGACAATAAAAGCATTCGTAGACTCTACTATATTTCACACAGAGCCTGTTCAACGACCTTATGGCGCCGTGAACCTCTAATGGGGACCACCCGTGCTGCTTAGGTGATCAGAGCAACGTTTTACCAAATGCTGCTTCAAAACACGAGGATCCATATATATATTTCATTCCCCAATAAAGCACGCGGCTTCTACATATAATCAACACCTCACCCCACCAGGATTCGAACCCATGCTCTTCTAATTGTGACCGGGGAACGCTACCTCTGGGCCACCACGACAATAAAAGCAGTCCTAGACTCTACTATATTTCACACAAAGCCTGTTCAACGACCTTATGGCGCGATGAACCTCTAATGGGGACCACCCGTGCCGCTTAGGTGATAAGAGCAACGTTTTCCAAATCCGGCTTGGAAACACGAGGATCCATAGATATTTCATTAGCACAATAAAGCACGCGGAATTCTACATATAATCAACACCTCACCCCACCAGCATTTGAACCCACTATCTTATAATTGTGACCGGGGAACGGTACCTCTGGACAACCAGGACAATAAAAGCAGTCCTAGATTCTACTATATTTCACACAAAGCCTGTTCAACGACCTTATGGCACCATGAACCTCTAATGGGGACCACCCGTGCCGCTTAGGTGATCAGAGCAAAGTTTTACCAGATCCGGCTTGGAAACACGAGGATCCATATATATTTCATTAGCCCAATAAATCACTCGGACTTCTACATATAATCAACACCTCACTCTACCAGGATTCAAACCCAAGATCTTATAATTGTGACCGGGGTATGCTACCTCTGGGCCACCAGGACACTAAAAGCAGTCCTAGACTCTGCTATATTTCACACAAATCCTGTTCAACGACCTTATGGCGCAGTGAACCCCTAATGGGGACACCCGAGCCGCTTATGTGATCAGAGCAACGTTTTTACCAAATCCGGCTTGGAAACACGAGGATCCATATATTTCATTAGCCCAACAGAGCGCGTGACTACATATAATCAACACCTCACTCCACCAGGATTCGAACCCACGATCTTATAATTGTGACCGAGGAACGCTACCTATGGGCCACCAGGACACTATAAGCAGTCCTAGACTTTACTATATTTCACACAAAGCCTGTTCAACGACCTTATGGCGCCATGAACCTCTAATGGGGACCACCGTACCGCTTAGGTGATCATAGCAACGTTTTACCAAATCCGGCTGGAAGCACGAGGATCCATATATATTTCATTAGCCCAATAAAGCAGGCGGACTTCTACATATAATCAACGCCTCACCCGACAAGGATTTGAAGCCACGATCTTATAATTGTGACCGGGTAACGCTACCTCTGGGCCACCAGGAGAATAAAGGCAGTCCTAGACTCTTCTATATTTCACACAAAGCCTGTTCAACGAGCTTGTGGCGCCGTGAACCTCTCATTGGGACCACCTGTGCCGCTTAGGTGATCAGAGCAACATTTTACCAAATGCGGCTTCGAAACACGAGGATCCATATATATTTCATTAGCCCAATAAAGCACGCGGACTTCTACACATAATCAACACCTCACCCCACCAGGATTTAAACCCACGATCTTATAATTGTGACCGGGGAACGCTACCTTTGGGCCACCAAGATAATTAAAGCAGTCCTAGACTGTGCTATATTTCACACAAAGCCTGTTCAATGAGCTTTTGGCGCCGTGAACCTCTAATGGGGACCACCCGTGCCGCTTAGGTGATCAGAGCAACGTTTTACCAAATGCGGTTTCAAAACACGAGGATCCACATATATTTCATTTGCCCTTTAAAACACGCAGACTTCTACATATAATCAACACCTCACCCCACCAGGATTCGAACCCACGATCTTCTAATTGTGACCGGGGAACGCTACCTCTGGGCCACCAGGACAATAAAAGCAGTCCTATACTCTGCTATATCTTACAAAAAGCCTGTTCAACGAGCTTATGGCGCTGTGAACCTCTAATGGGGACCATCCGTGGCGCTTAGGTGATCAGAGCAACGTTTTACCAAATCCGGCTTGGAAACACGAGGATCCATATACATTTCATTAGCCCAATAAAGCATGCGGCTTCTACATATAATCAACACCTCACCCCACCAGGATTCGGGGAACCCATGATCTTATAATTGTGACCGGGGTATGCTACCTCTGGGCCACCAGGACAATAAAAGTGTCCTAGACTCTACTATATTTCACACAAAGCCTGTTAAATCCAGCCATGGGCGCTGTGAACCACTATAGGGGACCACCCGTACGCTTTTAGGTGATCATAGCAACTCTTACCAAATGCGGTTTTGAAACACGAGGATCCATATATATTTCATTAGCCCAATAAAGCACGCGGACTTCTACATATAATCAACGCCTCACCCCACCAGG
This sequence comes from Homarus americanus, assembly GCF_018991925.1. NCBI lineage: Eukaryota > Metazoa > Arthropoda > Malacostraca > Decapoda > Nephropidae > Homarus > Homarus americanus. The sequence continues at coordinate 7,684 of NW_024743362.1, read as the reverse complement.
ATTTGAAGCCACAATCTTAAAATTGTGACTGGGGAACGCTACCTCTGGGCCAACATGACAATAAAAGCATTCGTAGACTCTACTATATTTCACACAAAGCCTGTTCAACGACCTTATGGCGCCGTGAACCTCTAATGGGGACCACCCGTACGCTTTAGGTGATCAGAGCAACGTTTTACCAAATGCGCTTCAAAACACGAGGGTCCATATATATTTCATTAGCCCAATAAAGCACGCGGACTTCTACATATAATCAACGCCTCACCCCACCAGGATTTGATGCCACGATCTTATAATTGTGACTGGGGAACGCTACCTCTGGGCCATCAGGACAATAAAAGCATTCGTAGACTCTACTATATTTCACACAAAGCCTGTTCAACGACCTTTTGGCGCCGTGAACCTCTAATGGGGACCACCCGTGCTGCTTAGGTGATCAGAGCAACGTTTTACCAAATGTGGCTTCAAAACACGAGGATCCATATATATTTCATTAGCCCAATAAAGCACGCGGCTTCTACATATAATCAACACCTCACCCCACGAGGATTCGAACCCATGATCTTCTATTTGTGACCGGGGAACGCTACCTCTGGACCACCAGGACAATAAAAGCAGTCCTAGACTCTGCTATATTTCATTAAAGCCTGTTCAACGAGCTTATGGCGTCGTGAACCCTTAATGGGGACCACCCGTGCCACTTAGGTGATCAGAGTAACGTTTTACCAAATGCGGCTTCGAAACAGAGAATCCATATATATTTCATTAGCCCAATAAAGCACGCGACTCCTCAAGCATATAACAAACACCTCACCCCACCAGGATTCAAACCCACAATCATATAATTGTGACCGGGGTATGCTACCTCTGGGCCACCAGGACAATAAAAGCAGTCCTAGACTCTACTATATTTCACACAAAGCCTGTTAAACGAGCTTATGGCGCTGTGAACCACTATAGGGGACCACCCGTGCCGCTTAGGTGATCAGAACAACGCTTTACCAAATGCGGTTTTGAAACACGAGGATCCATATATATTTCATTAGCCCACTAAAGCACGTGGACGTCTACATATAATCAACGCCTCACCCCACCAGGATTTGAAGCCACGATCTTATAATTGTGACCGGGGAACGCTACCTCTGGGCCAACAGGACAATAAAAGCATTCGTAGACTCTACTATATTTCACACAAAGCCTGTTCAACGACCTTATGGCGCCGTGAAACTCTAATGGGGACCACCCGTGCTGCTTAGGTGATCAGAGCAACGTTTTACCAAATGCGGCTTCAAAACACGAGGATCCATATATATTTCTTTCCTCAATAAAGCACGCGGGTTCTACATATAATCAACACCTCACCCCACCAGGATTCGAACCCATGATCTTCTAATTGTGACCGGGGAACGCTACCTCTGGGCCACCAGGACAATAAAAGCAGTCCTAGACTCTGCTATATTTCACACAAAGCCTGTTCAACGGGCTTATGGCACCGTGAACATCTAATGGGTACCACACGTGCCGCTTAGGTGATCATAACAACGTTTTACCAAATGCGGCTTCGAAACAGGAGGATCCATATATATTTCATTAGCCCAATAAAGCATGCGAACTTCTACATATAATCAACACCTCACCCCACCAGGATTTCAACCAACGATCTTAAAATTGTGACCGGGGAACACTACCTCTGGGCCACTAGGACAATAAAAGCAGTCCTAGACTCTGCTATATTTCACACAAAGCCTGTTCAACGAGCTTATGGCGCCGTGAACCACTATAGGGGACCACCCGTGCCGCTTAGGTGATCAGAGCAACGTTTACCCAAATGCGGCTTCAAAACCCGAGGATCCATATATATTTCATTAGCCCAATAACGCACGCAGACTTCTACATATAATCAACGCCTCACCCCACCAGGATTTGAAGCCACGATCTTATAATTGTGACCGGGGGACGCTACCTCTGGGCCACCAGGACAATAAAAGCAGTCCTAGACTCTACTATTTTTCACACAAAGCCTGTTCAACGAGCTTATGACGCTGTGAACCACTATAGCGGACCACCCGTGCCGCTTAGGTGATCAGAGCAACGTTTAACCAAATGCGGCTTCGAAACCCGAGAATCCATATATATTTCATTAGCCCAATAAAGCATGCAGACTTCTACATATAATCAACGCCTCACCCCACCAGGATTTAAACCCACGATTTTATAATTGTGACCGAGGAATGCTACCTATGGGCCACGAGGACACTATAAGCAGTCCTAGACTCTGTTATATTTCACACAAATCCTGTTCAATGAGCTTATGGCACCGTGAACCACTATAGGGGACCACCCGTGCCGCTTAGGTCATAGGAGCAACGTTTTACCAAATCCGGGTTGGAAACACAAGGATCCATATATATTTCATTAGCCCAATAAAGCACGCGGACTTCTACATATAATCAACACCTCACCCCACCAGGATTTGAACCAACGATCTTAAAATTGTGACCGGGGAACGCTACCTCTGGGCAACCAGGCCAATAAAAGCAGTCCTAGACTCTACTATATTTCACACAAAGCCTGTTCAACGACCTTATGGCGCGATGAACCTCTAATGGGGACCACCCGTGCCGCTTAGGTGATAAGAGCAACGTTTTCCAAATCCGGCTTGGAAACACGAGGATCCATAGATATTTCATTAGCACAATAAAGCACGCGGACTTCTACATATAATCAACACCTCACCCCACCAGCATTTGAACCCACTATCTTATAATTGTGACCGGGGAACGGTACCTCTGGACAACCAGGACAATAAAAGCAGTCCTAGATTCTACTATATTTCACACAAAGCCTGTTCAACGACCTTATGGCACCATGAACCTCTAATGGGGACCACCCGTGCCGCTTAGGTGATCAGAGCAAAGTTTTACCAGATCCGGCTTGGAAACACGAGGATCCATATATATTTCATTAGCCCAATAAATCACTCGGACTTCTACATATAATCAACACCTCACCCTACCAGGATTCAAACCCAAGATCTTATAATTGTGACCGGGGTATGCTACCTCTGGGCCACCAGGACACTAAAAGCAGTCCTAGACTCTGCTATATTTCACACAAATCCTGTTCAACGACCTTATGGCGCAGTGAACCTCTAATGGGGACCACCCGTGCCGCTTATGTGATCAGAGCAACGTTTTACCAAATCCGGCTTGGAAACACGAGGATCCATATATATTTCATTAGTCCAATAGAGCATGCGGACTTCTACATATAATCAACACCTCACTCCACCAGGATTCGAACCCACGATCTTATAATTGTGACCGAGGAACGCTACCTATGGGCCACCAGGACACTATAAGCAGTCCTAGACTTTACTATATTTCACACAAAGCCTGTTCAACGACCTTATGGCACCATGAACCTCTAATGGGGACCACCGTACCGCTTAGGTGATCAGAGCAACGTTTTACCAAATCCGGCTGGAAACACGAGGATCCATATATATTTCATTAGCCCAATAAAGCAGGCGGACTTCTATATATAATCAACGCCTCACCCGACAAGGATTTGAAGCCACGATCTTATAATTGTGACCGGGTAACACTACCTCTGGGCCACCAGGACAATAAAAGCAGTCCTAGACTCTTCTATATTTCACACAAAGCCTGTTCAACGAGCTTGTGGCGCCGTGAACCTCTCATTGGGACCACCTGTGCCGCTTAGGTGATCAGAGCAACATTTTACCAAATGCGGCTTCGAAACACGAGGATCCATATATATTTCATTAGCCCAATAAAGCACGCGGACTTCTACACATAATCAACACCTCACCCCACCAGATTTAAACCCACGATCTTATAATTGTGACCGGGGAACGCTACCTCAATACCAGGACAATAAAAGCAGTCCTAGACTCTGCTATATCTTACAAAAAGCCTGTTCAACGAGCTTATGGCGCTGTGAACCTCTAATGGGGACCATCCGTGCCGCTTAGGTGATCAGAGCAACGTTTTACCAAATCCGGCTTGGAAACACGAGGATCCATATACATTTCATTAGCCCAATAAAGCACGCGGCTTCTACATATAATCAACACCTCACCCCACCAGGATTCGAACCCATGATCTTATAATTGTGACCGGGGTATGCTACCTCTGGGCCACCAGGACAATAAAAGCAGTCCTAGACTCTACTATATTTCACACAAAGCCTGTTAAACGTGCTTATGGCGCTGTGAACCACTATAGGGGACCACCCGTGCCGCTTAGGTGATCAGAGCAACGCTTTACCAAATGCGGTTTTGAAACACGAGGATCCATATATATTTCATTAGCCCAATAAAGCACGCGGACTTCTACATATAATCAACACCTCACCCCACCAGGATTTGAACCCACGATCTTATAATTGTGACAGGGGAGCGCTACCTCTGAGCCACCAGGACAATAAAAGCAGTCCTAGATTCTGCTATATTTCACACAAAGCCTGGTTCAACGAGCTTATGGCGCTGGGAACCACTATAGGGGACCACCTGTGCTGCTTAAGTGATCAGAGCAACGTTAAACCAAATCCGGCATCGAAACACGAGGATCCATATATATTTCATTAGCCCAATAAAGCCCGCGGACTTCTACATATAATCAACACCTCACCCCACCAGGATTTGAACCCACGATCTTATAATTGTGAACGGGGAACGCTACCTCTGGGCCACTAGGACAATAAAAGCAGTCCTAGACTCTGCTATATTTCACACAAATACTTTTCAACGAGCTTATGGCGCAGTGAACCTCTAATGGGGACCACCCGTGCCGCTTATGTGATCAGAGCAACGTTTTACCAAATCCGGCTTGGAAACACGAGGATCCATATATATTTCATTAGCCCAATAAAGCACGCGGAATTCTACATATAATCAACGCCTCACCCCACCAGGATTTGATGCCACGATCTTATAATTGTGACTGGGGAACGCTACCTCTGGGCCAACAGGACAATAAAAGCATTCGTAGACTCTACTATATTTCACACAAAGCCTGTTCAACGACCTTATGGCGCCGTGAACCTCTAATGGGGACCACCCGTGCTGCTTAGGTGATCAGAGCAACGTTTTACCAAATGTGGCTTCAAAACACGAGGATCCATATATATTTCATTAGCCCAATAAAGCACGCGGCTTCTACATATAATCACCAGACCACCCCACCATGATTCGAACCCATGATCTTTATTGTGACCGGGGAACGCTAACTCTGGGCCACCAGACAATAAAAGCAGTCCCAGACTCTACTATATTTCACACAAAAGTTCGTTTAATTCCAGCTTATGGCGCTGTGAACTCTAATGGGGGACCACCTGCGCCGCCAGTGATCAGAGTAACGTTTTACCGAATGCGCTTCGAAACACGAGATCCATATATTTTATTAGCCCAATAAAGCACGCGGACTTTACATAATCAACACCTTACCCTACCAGGATTTAAACCCAAGATCTTTATAATTGTGACTAGAACGCTACCTCTGGGCCACTAGGACAATAAAAGCAGTCCTAGACTCTACTATATTTCACACAATGCCTGTTCAACGAGCTTATGGCGCTGTGAACCACTATAGGGGACCACCCGTCCCGCTTAGGTGATCAGAGCACGTTTAACCAAATGCGGCTTCGAAACCCGAGGATCCATATATATTTCATTAGCCCAATAAAGCACGCAGACTTCTACATATTATCGACGCCTCACCCCACCAGGATTTGAAGCCACGATCTTATAATTGTGACCGGGGGACGCTACCTCTGGGCAACCAGGACAATAAAAGCAGTCCTAGACTCTACTATATTTCACACAAAGCCTGTTCAACCAGCTTTTATGACGCTGTGAACTAATTATAGGGGACCACCTGTGCCGCTTAGTGATCAGAGCAACGTTTAACCAAATGCGGCTTCGAAATAGGAGAATCCATATATATTCTTATTAGCCCAATAAAGCACGCGATCTTCATACATATAATCAACACCTCACCCCACCAGGATTTGAAGCCACGATCTTATAATTGTGACCGGGGGACGCTACCTCTGGGCAACCAGGACAATAAAAGCAGTCCTAGACTCTACTATATTTCACACAAAGCCTGTTAAACGAGCTTATGGCGCTGTGAACCACTATAGGGGACCACCCGTGCTGCTTAGGTGATCAGAACAACGCTTTACCAAATGCGGTTTTGAAACACGAGGATCCATATATATTTATTAGCCCAATAAAGCACGTGGACTTCTACATATAATCAACGCCTCACCCCACCAGGATTTGAAGCCACGATCTTATAATTGTGACCGGGGAACGCTACCTCTGGGCCAACAGGACAATAAAAGCATTCGTAGACTCTACTATATTTCACACAAAGTCTGTTCAACGACCTTATGGCGCCGTGAACCTCTAATGGGGACCACCTGTGCCGCTTAGGTGATCATAACAACGTTTTAGCAAATGCGGCTTCAAAACACGAGGATCCATATATATTTCATTCCCCCATAAAGCACGCAGCTTCTACATATAATCAACACCTCACCCCACCAGGATTCGAACCCATGATCTTCTAATTGTGACCGGGGAACGCTACCTCTGGGCCACCAGGACAATAAAAGCAGTCTTAGACTCTGCTATATTTCCCACAAAGCCTGTTCAACGGGCTTATGGCACCGTGAACATCTAATGGGGACCACCCGTGCCGCTTAGGTGATCATAACAACGTTTTACCAAATGCGGCATCGAAACAGGAGGATCCATATATATTTCATTAGCCCAATACAGCACGCGAACTTCTACATATAATCAACACCTCACCCCACCAGGATTTCAACCAACGATCTTAAAATTGTGACCGGGGAACGCTACCTCTGGGCCACTAGGACAATAAAAGCAGTCCTAGTCTCTGCTACATTTCACACAAAGCCTGTTCAACGAGCTTATGGCGCCGTGAACCACTATAGGGGACCACCCGTGCCGCTTAGGTGATCAGAGCAACGTTTACCCAAATGCGGCTTCAAAACCCGAGGATCCATATATATTTCATTAGCCCAATAACGCACGCAGAATTCTACATATAATCAACGCCTCACCCCACCAGGATTTGAAGCCACGATCTTATAATTGTGACCGGGGAACGCTACCTCTGGGCCACCAGGACAATAAAAGCAGTCTTAGACTCTGCTATATTTCACACAAAGCCTGTTCAATGAGCTTATGGCGTCGTGAACCTCTAATGGGGACCACCCGTGCCACTTAGGTGATCAGAGCAACGTTTTACCAAATACGGCTTCGAAACAGGAGAATCCATATATATTTCATTAGCCCAATAAAGCACGCGGACTTCTACATATAATCAACACCTCACCCCACCAGGATTCGAACCCACGATCTTCTAATTGTGACCGGGGAACGCTACCTCTGGGCCACCAGGACAATAAACGCAGTCCTAGACTCTGCTATATCTTACAAAAAGCCTGTTCAACGAGCTTATGGCGCTGTGAACCTCTAATGGGGACCATCCGTGCCGCTTAGGTGATCAGAGCAACGTTTTACCAAATCCGGCTTGGAAACACGAGGATCCATATACATTTCATTAGCCCAATAAAGCACGCGGCTTCTACATATAATCAACACCTCACCCCACCAGGATTCGAA
>NW_024743361.1:0-8960 GCF_018991925.1 Homarus americanus | reverse complement strand
GTAATAGCTCTTTAAAATTCCTCCGTTTGATAAAATAATGACCACACATGAACTTATAATGTGCAATATCTTGATAACACATTAGCTGCAACATTACACATAGTCCAGTGTATGTGTAGTGAGGGACATCTACCTAAATGAGTTACAGAATGTGGAGTTGAGGCAAAAAAAAGTTGGGACATGTTTAAGATCATCAGTTGAGCCAAACGTTTATACTCAATATTGTTTTAATGGTATTTTAGAGCGACCGAAAAATGTAAACAAAATGGCCGGCTAGGTGACACATACCTTACAAGAAATAAACATGAGAACGAACACACACACACACACACACACACACACACACACACACACACACACACACACACACACACACACACCAGTTTTACCCACATTATCACCAGACTATCGGCATACCTGGTCGGTGGACACCTGCCTCCTCCTCCTCCTCCTCACCTTGCTAATATGCTAATATGCTAATATGCTCTGGTATGTTCCAGTCTATTTAAGATATGCTCCCATCTATCTTAAAGAGCTTATGCTAGGTTGGTCTGATATGCTCCTCAAAGACTATGCTGATATACTCTTGTCATCTGATATGCCATTATGTTCATATCACTCTAAAGGATATACTAATATGTTCTGATATGTTGGTATAGTTCTGTCTCTCAGAGGGTGTGCTGATGTACTATAAGAGCATATGGGGTATGCTGATATACTTAGTTATGTAGCTAGGCTCATATCTCTCTTACAGGGTATGCTAATATACCCTGATATGCTTGCATCTATCTCTGAGCGTATACTGGTTGACTGTAATGACATAAGAGATATGCTGGTATGCTTCTAAGGGAATATGTTAACATACTCTAATAATAATTTGAAATGAGGTTAGTTATACTTTAGATTCAGGGGATATACTGATATGATATGAATTAACCTAGAAGTATACTGATATGTTCTCAAGGCATTCAGGGGATCTGTTAGTATGCTTCGACATACTTTCGGAACAAGGTAAACTGGACCTTCAGAAGATAGGGTGATATGCTGACATATTCTGATGGATCTAAGAGAGAGTGGAAGACTATGAGAGCTAGTTAATATACTCAGGTATGTTGATATCCCTTCATGGCACTTGGGATATGTGGTAATATACTCCGATGTGTCTCTTTGGATATACTGATATGCCACTAATGGGTCCCCAGAAAGCAGGAGACAAGTTGATCTGCTTCGAGGACACTAATCTGTATAATGATTTTTTCCCTGACTGTTAAGAAGTATACTGGTATATTTCAAATGTTGCTTAGTATTATAGTATGCTTTGGGCTGTTCTGAACATATTTCACAGCTGATTTTCAGAATTATATGCTGCTGTCACTGGCTTGTTTATTCCGGAGACATTGATTATACTTTGAGTATGTTGATATGCTTTGTTACCAGTCAAGGAATATGCTGATATGTTCTGACACTTCTCAGTGATTACCCTGATATACTTAGATACCTGACAGTATTTATTGGAGTATAGTGTCGTATACTCTGATGTCATTCTAGTGATATGCTGATGAGCTGACATACCGCTTTATGTAACTGTGATATATTGAATCATATACATCCATTCCTCACACTTAATATATATGATATTCTAAACAATGCTGATATTATTTATGTTATACCCTGATTATATACTAACATACTACAGTGTCATTTATAGTGTATGATAGTATACATTGGGGGGTATACTTTGAGGTTATTTAGAGAATATGATGGCAAACGGTGATATACTCTGATGCCATATTTGGTATAAGCAGATATATTGATATAATTTATATAATATACCGATAGATATAACTAAATATCTGTGAAGTAAATCCTGTACTTTTTGATATACCATTCAGGGTGGAGGTATGCTAATATACCACGATAGCACCCGTCTCTCAGCGCTAATATACCATGATGGCACACTTAACATCCTGGCGCCGGTCGTGGGGTATACTGATATGCTAAAGTCTTCTTCATCTTCTAATATCTCGACTTCAGCTTCGTAAACTGTGATTACTTAAACGTATTTAACGCTCGTTTACGTAACATTTTTGTAGAATAAATGAATGTATATCCGGGGTTCTTCTGTTTCTTTGTCCATCTGATGTTTGCGTCCATGTTGAGGAGAACCACTTAGCAGGGCTCGCATTTTCCCATAATGTGTTACCTCAAGTTCCATAATTTACACTTAGTGAAGCCACGATATCCCGCGTTATGTTGCCCGTCTTACTTCCTTCTGGGTTATGTGTCTTAAGTTGGTGAAAAAATTAAATTAAGGCTGAATTATTGTTAAATGTTAAGGTATTATAGTGCTTGTCTGTCGTGTTGTTAATATAACATAGTTTCACCAGCAGTATGTACTCAAGAGCTTATTAACATCGTTGACGAGTCAGAGCTGCAACACTGAACCAATCTATATGAACATTAACACAAAAAATAAATTGTTACATTACATCGACTATCAAGACATAACTTACAATACAAATTAATAAATAATTGTACCAGGCAGATAAAAATATTAGTTACAAAAAATTATGAAAATAGTCTTAATGTTCACGCCAGAACTTACCCCATAACAAAATCCATACAAAATTTTCCCAGTTAAGACTTCGTTAAATACAATCTCAAACTCCTTCTCAGAAACTGTGTGTTGGTGGTGTGCCACGTGTGGTGTGTGTGTGTGTGTGTGTGTGACAGCACCTTTGATTTATACAAATATTCACCCAAATGAATAACACCAAGTAATTCACCATGTTATTCACGACTCTTAGATCACTTGGCTTGCGTCTCTCAAAAGGTCGAGCCAGGGTCAGCTGATTCAATAAACACCGCTCACATTAATAGGGACCTGTCACACTTTGCCATAAACAGATAAATTGTACCGGGAATTTTCCCCCCACACACTCATCATTGTCACTTTATGTAACTTGCTGACAAAACCCATGACCCTTCAGGCCTTTTACGCCCTTAATGCATGAGTCATAAAGGCAAGCATGAACTCCACATGCTTCCCAGTTGGGCACTGTAAACGCTTCTGCGCTTCACCTTGCACAGGATGTAAGGGGGTGCCCAATAAACTAGCCCCCTCGTGGGCAATCTGTAATCACTACCACTGTCTCGCGGCCCAGAGTAGTAGTTGGACATATCACTAGACAGGGAAATTCACACTTAACACAAGTGTTATCTCAAGGTCATATTCACAACACTTCCCTGGACAGAATTCATAATTTATTTTCTCATATTACATCTGTGTGTATACCTGCTACTAGATAAACAGAAAATGCCAAGAAGTGTTTACATCAAGCGCTGCCACTTAAGAGTTCCAAGAACTAAATTAAAACAATTAGTGTGTGTGTGTGTGTGTGCATGGTGTGTGTGTGCATGGTGTGTGTGTGCATGGTGTGTGTGTGTGTGTGAGTGTGCATGGTGTGTGTGTGCATGGTGTGTGTGTGTGTGTGTATATATGGTGTGTGTTTGTTTGTTTGTATGGTGTGTGCATGGTGTGTGTGTGTGTGTGTGTATGTGTGTATGGTGTGTGTATGTGTATGGTGTGTGTATGTATGGTGTGTGTGTGTGTGTGTGTGTGTGTATGTGTGTGTATGGTTTGTGCATGTACGGTGTGTGTATGGGTGTGTGTGATTATGCATGGTGAGTGTGTGACTGTGTATGGGGTGAGTGTGTGTGTGTGTGTGTGTTTCCATTGCCATGAGGATATCATACAATTCTTAAAGCACTGGTCACATGGGCGCATTTTTTTTTAGCAATTTCTTGCCGGAAAGTTATTTCGAGCAATTTTCGAGAAATTCGAGCAAGTTTTTGAAGCATTTTTATTGACAATCGTGATAGTCAATTTCTTGACTATTTCGAGCAAGATTATTGGTTCAAAACCCGGTTAATACCATATTTAATGACACGAAGCTTATTTATCGAGTATTTACCTTGGCTATATATAACATAGATCAATAACATTATGTATAAAATGCACAAACAGTTTTTTACGACACACTGAGTTTATTATTTGAGTGGTGTTTTGGCGTGTTTGTTTACAAAACACAAGCCCATACAGCCGGTCATTCTCCACACACTAACAACCCTCCCTACTGTAACTACGATAGTTGAACCAGTCTATATTAAACACTCGTTCCTCCTCCTCGCCAGCCACTTACGAGTCCCCAATAGTTTTTCTTGGCTTTCTCTCATTTCTTTTTAATAATAACAATAATACCAAGGATAGCTGCTGCGTCGTCTGCATTGTTGTTGTGATGTTCCGTCTCCCTTCTACTCGCACAGCGGCGTTAACTTTTTTTTCTTGCTGTAGTAACTGAACCAAGAGCCACTCGTGTGACCACATTTGGAAGAAATTACTCGTAATTTCTTGCTCCAAATTAATTGCTCATCAAAGGGATCGTGTGACCGTAACTTAAGTCACCCAATAAGAAAAACTGTAAATACTGATTCACAAAACTTAAGGATAATTTCTGACTTGGAACCATCTGTGTAATGCAGAAAACAGTTATTGTATTCTAAAACCTACTTTTACCCACTTACGATATAATTCTTTTCTATTCCATCAATAGATGTTATTTTACTTTTTTATACGTATTTTTATTTTAGTAATTTATAAACTATTTTCTTTATATACTTCATTACCTTTTAGTGTAATGAAGAGAATGAATTACAGAAGGTTTTTATAATTATATTGCGAACAATATTTTTCCTCGTAATAAATAAACAATGACGATGATCTTGTTTACAATATGGAGCTTGATGTGTTACTCCATGTTCGTTTATTACATTTTCTGCCATACCCGACTGTTCTTTTCTTTCTTGTGGTGAAGGTTTTTGACAATTGATATATATATAAAGTTGAGTTAAGAATAATGACTCTGATATTATAGCCATTAGGTCCTGAATAATAAGTGGTGTCTAAGTGAACAAATGTATGATGTCTTCAATTACCAGCGTAGTGGGGGGTAACAGTGGGGGTAGAAGCGAAGGGTAGGAGTGAAGGGTGGGAGTAAGGCGTGGGAGTAAGGGGTGGGAGTAAGGGGTGGGAGTAAGGGGTGGGAGTAAGGCGTGGGAGTAAGGGTGGGAGTAAGGGGTGGGAGTAAGGGGTAGGAGTAAGGGGTGGGAGTAAGGGGTGGGAGTAAGGGATGGGAGTAAGAGGAGTAAGGGTGGTAGTAAGGTGTGGAAGTAAGGCGTAGAATAAGGGGTGGGGGATAAGGGGTGGAGTAAGGGGTGGGAGTAAGGCGTGGGAAGTTAAGGCGTGAGATCAGGCGTGGGAGTAAGAGGTGGAGTAGGGTGGGGAGTAAGTGGTGGGAGATGGGGTGGGGTAAAGTTAGGTGGGGTGGGAGTAGGGGTGGGGTGGGGTTGGGAGTGGGGATTGGAATGGGGGTTGGGGGTAGGGTTGAGATGGGGGTTGGGATGGGCATGGTGTGGGCGTGGGGTAGGGTGGGAGTTAGGGTTGGGAGTGGGGGTTAGAGATGGGGTGAGGTAAGGAATTGGGAGTGGGGTGAGAATAGGGTGGGAGTAAGGGGTGGGAGTAAGGAGTGGGAGTAAGGCGTGGGAGTAAGGGTGGGAGTAAGGGGTGGGAGTAAGGGGTGCGAGTAAGGGGTAGGAGTAAGGGGTGGGAGTAAGGGGTGGGAGTAAGGGGTGGGAGTAAGGCGTGGAAGTAAGGGTGGGATTAAGGGGTGGGATTAAGGGGTGGGAGTAAGGGGTGGCAGTAAGGGGTGGCAGTAAGGGGTAGGAGTAAGGGGTGGGAGCAAGGGGTACGAGTAAGAGGGTGGAAGCAAGGAGTGGGAGTAAGGGGTATGAGTAAGTGGTAGGAGTAAGTGGTAGGAGTAAGGGGTAGAAGTAAGGGGTAGAAGTAAGGGGTAGGAGTAAGGGGTAGAAGTAAGGGGTAGAAGGAAGGGGTGGGAGCATGGGGTGGGAATAAGGGGTGGGAATAAGGGGTGGGATTAAGGGGTGGGAGTAAGGGGTAGGAGTAAGGGGTAGGAGTGACGAGTAAGAATGTGGGACAAGAGGGAGGGGTAGCAGTGGGGGGTAGGGTTAGGTTACAAACTTCTATTTACTTCAACATCTGTATCCTGCTGGTGATGTTCTCTCTTTAAACAATTTATAAAATAAATAAATAAATGGTCAGGTGTAAATGGTAAGAGTATTTAACAGAGTAATACTGAGGTATTACAAGAAAGAACTAAAAACTGTCCACTGTGTGTATCAACATTTTATAAATGTATTTGTGAAGCTGTAAAATACTTAGATATAAACTTTTAATTCAACTCTGTAATAAAAATAATTGCAATAATGAATCTAAACAAGAAATGAACTGGGTGAAAAAAATCTACAAAATACTAAAAATATAAAAAAGAAGAATTACAGTAAAACCTGAATCATTGTAATAAACATTATTAAACTTTTCGTTGTTATTACCTAAAACAAACAAGGAAGACTCGTCTAGATTTTCGCTCTGTGAATTAACTCCTTGGATCGCTTTTGGGCAAGAGGGGAGTTACTCCGACTTATTCCGTGAAAATATTCCCAACTGTCCATAGAATCCGTTACAGTTTCCTTTATAGTAAGTGACTCACAAATGATTAATATTCCCATTCACCAATACTTTATTATATCAGAGAACAGTGCAGAGATAAGCTGGCCAATGAGCGTTGGTCAAAGATAATACAGATGTAATACTGGATTGATAAGTACAGCTATAGTGATTTGTTTCATGTTACAGTAATAATAAACTTTATCAAATGTTATAACTACCAAAGTGTTATTTTCGTGATCGATACCCTGCTGCCAGGATTATAACATCGTTTAAAAGTTCAGTAAAAATATCATGCAGATTAAAACCTAACCTAGTGTATCGTAACCTAACTTAGCCTTTCCTAAGCTAACTTAGACTATCCTAAACTAGCCTAACCTATCCTAACCACACCAAACCTAACCTATCCTAAATTTATATATCATCAACAGATTTATAGATATGTTGGAGAAATAATTATCAAAAGTTTGTTGTCTCTGCAAATGTGTTTTTAAAAAAAGAAAATGAAATTAAAACTTTCTATAGAACTCAATTGTGTCATGAGCGTTGCGGCTTGGTTAGGTTAGGTAACATTAGGTTAGGTTAGATAAGGTAAGGTAAGATTAGGTAAGGTGAGGTAGTGTTAGGGTTAAATACATTTTACTAATTTTGCATCAAAATAATCACGACTGAAGGTATCGGATAAAAAACCTCTGAATATAATTCTTTTTCTGAGAAAAAAATTTCTTTACCACTTATTTTTTGCCCCACTTTTTTTTATTAGGTTTGATGAACTTAAATTAGGTTAGGTATTATTTAACTCTGAGTCATGGGTACTTATTGGATACTTGGCAGAATAACTTGTTATAACTTGGTCCTAACAAAGGCGGAGTCTAAGCAAAAATGTTCACTTGACCTCATATTTGGATTTCATTACTGAAGGATATTTACAGCTATACCACATTAATAAGGTCTATCTGCAAGTTTATTCAGTCATAAAAAAATATACCCTAAATGTGGACAATAAAAATCTTCTATTTTGGTACAAATTACTTGAAAAGTTGTAAGAAGACAAAAGCTGCATCTCTTCCATTCAGCGAGAAATAGAACACCCAAGCCTCTTCTTGTCGTAAAAAAAAAACTAATATTGTATTTTAGTATGTTGATGTACAAAACATTTTCTTCATTATTCTATGATAAAACAAGTCTAACAAGCATTATTAAAACATATTTATTAAATTTTTTTCATGCAATCGGGAAATAGCGACTACTATATCCAGGTTGATCGTGTTGAGGTCCTGTAAGTTACAGGCTAGATTACGAGCTCACTTACGGAGTTCGATGCCAAATATTTGTTTTGAGGATCCCGATCGGAGACTGTAAGTCCAGTTACTTGGTAAACAAGTAGATACAGTGAAATAAACTGCTGTACCTAAATATTATGTAACTCAAAATATATTCCCAAAACAGCATGTTTACAGATGAAAATAATAAAAGCATAAATAATACAAACAAAATCAATTAATATGTTTTTTATTATAGTATTTTTAAATATCAGAAGCGTAGGTTCAGCGCTTCTTTTGTGTCTTTTTCCCGGTGAAGATGTAGTCTCCCCATGGCAGGTACTGGTCCTTTTGTACATGGCAGAAAGTGGTAGTTTCCTTCTTCTTCTTCTTGTTTTGGGTCTTGTTGTTTTGGGTCTTAGTGTGTTTTGTGGTCTGCAGTTTGTTAGATCGGGGGCCCTTCTCCTTCACCTGGCAAGGCTTCACCTCCACCTTAGTCACCTTCCATACAGTGCGTCGGAACACCATTGTGATGTACTGACACTAACAGCTCTCTCACTGAGGTCAAATCAAAATTTGACCATACAGAAAGAATTACGGTTTAATAAGGTTGGAATTTAAAGAAATTGACAAAAAATTAAGCTCTGTTTATCACTATAGTAAAGAGGGATGGTGTTTGTAAAGATGATGGATGGTGTTATAATATGTAATGATGATGGATGGTGTTATATGTAGTGATGAAGGATAGCGTTATATTGTAGTAATGATGGATGGTGTTATATGTAGTGATGATAAGAGGGTAATATATGTAGTGATGATGGATGGTGTTATATATATATATATTGATGATGCATGATGTTATATGTAGTGATGATGGTTGGTGTTATATGTAGTGATGCTGGATGGTGTTATATGTAGTGATGATGGATAGAGTTATATGTAGTGATGATGGATGAAGTTATATGTAGTGATGTTGGGTGGTATTATATGTAGTGATGTTGGATGGTGTTATATGTAGTGATGATGGATGATATTATATGTAGTGATGATAGGATGGTTCTATATGTAGTGATGATGGATGGTGTTATATGTAGTGATGATGGATGATGTTATAT
>NW_024743360.1:0-5051 GCF_018991925.1 Homarus americanus | reverse complement strand
GAAGTTTTATAGACAAACAAATAATCCAACAACCTCTCCTTGGTAGTAGAAGAGTGTATTGGTGTCCTAAAGTTTTAGCGAGGCTTGCCAGCCTGAGTAAGACAAAGAAATAATCCAGACAGCCACTACTACCTAACCTAACCGTGGTGCAGTCCACACCGCTGGAGGTTTCGTCACGCCCCCGATGGCGAAATCCTCCGTTACAGTGTCTGTTTAACCTAACCTTAGTACAGAGTCTATTGGTGTCCACAATTTTATAGAGGCTAAGTCAATAAGAGACAGACAGAAAGAAATAAGCCAAGCAGCCAACCTTGGTGTAAAGTCTATTGGCGGCCTAAATTTTATAGAGATATACAGGCAGCCACCACCACTACTTTCGCCGGAGGTTTCGTCACGCTCCCCGATGGCGAAATCCTCCATTACAGCAAAAGTGTCTGTTTAACCTAACCTTAGTACAAAGTCTATTGGTGTCCTCAATTTTATAGAGGTTAGCCACCCGAAGTCAATAAGAGAAAAAGAAATAATCCAAGCAGCCACCACTATCTAGCCTGACCGTGGTAAATTCTAACGGGGGACCTTAAATTTTATAGAATAATAATAATACAGGCAACTAACCAACCACTACCGGGCCGCCTAACCTAACCACTACTTTCGCCGGAGGTTTCGTCACGCTCCCCGATGGCGAAATCCTCCATTACAGCAAAAGTGTCTGTTTAACCTAACCTTAGTACAAAGTCTATTGGTGTCCTCAATTTTATAGAGGTTAGCCAACCGAAGTCAATAAGAGACAAAGAAATAATCCTGCAGCCTAAACTGTTTAGCCTGGACCGTGGTAAAGTCTAACGGGGACCTAAATTTTATAGAATAATAATAATACAGGCAACTAAATCTCAACCACTACTGGGCCGCCTAATTCCAATCCACTGAGGTTTCATTAATACCCGATGGCGAAATCCTCCATTACAGCAAAAGTGTCTGTTTAACCTAACCTTAGTACAAGGTCTATTGGTGTCCTCAATTTTATAGAGGTTAGCCACCCGAAGTCAATAAGAGACAAAGAAATAATCCAAGCAGCCTAAACTGTTTAGCCTGACCGTGGTAAAGTCTAACGGGGACCTTAAATTTTATATAATAATAATAATAATACAGGCAACTACCTAACCACTACCGGGCCGCCTAACCTAACCACTACTTTCGCCGGAGGTTTCGTCACGCTCCCCGATGGCGAAATCCTCCATTACAGCAAAAGTGTCTGTTTAACCTAACCTTAGTACAAAGTCTATTGGTGTCCTCAATTTTATAGAGGTTAGCCACCCGAAGTCAATAAGAGACAATGAAATAATCCAAGCAGCCTAAACTGTTTAGCCTGACCGTGGTAAAGTCTAACGGGGACCTAATTTTATATACAACATTAACACAGGCAATCTGAATCAACCAATTATTTTCGGCCGGAGGTTTCCTCACACGCCCCTCTCGATGGCTAAATCCTCCAATACAAGCAAAAGTGTCTGTTTAACCTAACCTTAGTACAAAGTCTATTGGTGTCCTCAATTTTATAGAGTGTTAGCCACCCGAAGTCAATAAGAGACAAAGAAATAATCCACAGCCTAAACTGTTTAGCCTGACCGTGGTAAAGTCTAACGTGGGGACCTTAAATTTTATATAATAATAATAATACAGGCAACTAACCAACCACTACTGGGCCGCCTAATCCTAACCACTATTTTCAATGGAGGTTTCGTCACGCTCCCCTTACGGCGAAATCCTCCATTGCCACAAAAGTGTCTGTTTAACCTAACCTTAGTACAAAGTCTGTCTATTGGTGTCCTCAATTTTATAGGAGGTTAGCCACCCGAAGTCAATAAGAGACAAAGAAATAACCAAGCAGCCACCACTATCTAGCCTAAAACTGTTTAGCCTGACGTAGAGTTTTTATCAAATCTGGCAGATATGGAAACCATTACCACACAACCCCCCTTAACCTGATAATGACCAAATGGATAATTACAACTATTCTCAGAGATAATGCAATCAAATGGTTGTTAAGGGTCAGCTGCGCCCCCGGACCCCCTGTGTTAGATACTGTATTTGGTCATGATGAATTGTTTATTAGACTATAAGAAATCCTCTTCCTTCTTGTATTGGCAAGGGGAGTTTGCTTTAACTTAGGTATGCTAGCCTAAGTAAAAATAGACACGGAGCTGCGAAGACCTGATTCTTTTGCTGCATGTTTGAGTCTGCAACTTTGTTGTGATAAGACACTCAATCCCAGTGATTGTACTTACTCAACATAGTGACGGTGTAATTACCATCACAGATTGTACGGGAAATTCCAACTTTGGAAAAAACAAATATTTGGCCTACCCAAATTTTGACTACTACCCGTGCGTCTACGTCCTGGATTGGCCAATCAGTGGTGCCCCACGGTGGCGTGATACATGCACGTTTACTGCGGTGCTCTGATTGGCTGACCGAACGTGGCGTGGTAGGTAGGCTGTTTCTACTCTCTAAGTCCTCTTCTTTCCTTTTTTCATCTCCCTCATGCACTCCGTTCTTTGAACGGGAGGCGGGACTTCGCGATACGGTCGATCCGGCAAGGGAACCTGTGATAGTGCAGGGCACCCCTTGTCCGGGGGTCACCGGTAGGTGGCAACTTTTTAGATATTACTATAGTCACAGGTAACCTGGGTGCAGAGCCCGACGCTCGCCCAAGAGGGGGGCGGGGTCACTGCTCTGCGTTAAGGAGCCCTGTGTTATAGGTAGGATTGATGTAATCAAGAAGATGACAACTAGCATTAGGAATAAAACATAGAGATAAGGGACACTCTATTGAAGGGGAAAAGTGCAGAAATCACTTACAACAAACTGCAAGTCCCACTAACTAGAAGATCGGAAGCACTGAAGTAATGGGTTTTGTGTAATCTGTAAAGATGACTTTGATTCAGATAAACTCCTTTCAAAAGAAGCAAGAGATATATTTTACAATGAAGGCCTTATTGTTGTCATGCCACCAGAACAAAAAGCAAAAAGATCAGTTTTTGTTCGTCAAGTCGATCAAGAGATCGGGAGGAAGACCTGAAAGAAGAACTGGAACGCCAAAATAGGTGGATGAAGATTGAAGAAGTCATTAAGATAAAGGACTATACTCATGTTTGAAGAAGTGTCAATGGCTGAGAAAGTTTTACAACAGGGCTTTCTAATATTCAATATGTCAGTCACACCACATCAAATAAAGAAGGAGACATTCATCAGTCTGCAAACTTGCTTCTCCTGCTACAAATATGAAGAACACACAACGAGAGACTGTCCGGAAAAAGAAAAAAAGTACTGCTCAGATTGTAGGCGACGACTATATACCTACACTGAATGTAAGAATACACATGTTGGCTGTCTCAACTGTAAGAGAAACGGGAATGTATACATAGGACATAGGACGTTAGCAATGGCATGCCCAATAAAAAACATATGATAAAGTACAAGAAACAAAGGGAAAAGGAACAAGACAAGAAGACCATAAGACACGCCGAAATAGAGCAAAAAGAGAGCGTCCAAGAGGTCATAGACCAGAATCCACAGTATTAAACCTAAGTGAGCCAATACATGATAAGGGGTAATGATTAGTATGATCCATGCACATTTGCACAATATCATTGCACCCGGATCATACAATGAGGAATTAAGGAAAATGTTTAAATTGAATAACCTACCAGAGATGATATTTCCAGGAGAATCCACAATCCGAAAAACTATTTGTACAACATATGCAAGCGAACTGGAGAGAAAGACTACATCAAGACGAACAAAGGTTTGAGCAAGGAGCAAAAGCTGATACACAAGGAACACAAGCGACTGATAGAGATCCCAGACAAATGACTAGAAGTGACAAAGAGAAGATAGAAATAACAAAAGGACAGACAAAGGAGTAGGAGGAGAGAAGATAAGATGGAAACTGATCACAATATACAACCTGAATCTGCTGAAGAAATTGGATTAAAAGTTATCACTACAACAAAACATGGAATCCCAACATCGAGACCAACAGGAGGGACAATAGTAAAAAAACTGTGAAGGAGGGATATACAAGTGGACATATCAAGAAAAATCCCTAAGTGAAGATTATGTCTGGTCACTAATTACTACGGACAAACTAAAGATTACGGCCAAAGACTTTAAAATAGTAGACCCGTCAGAGTATAGAAGAGTCAGAAGCGGGAAACAGGATGATAGGTCTCCACTCCAACTGACTGCCACAATCCAAGTATAAGAAATAATGGACAATAGACAAACAGTAAGAACTTTAAGAATAATACAACACAACGTAAGAAACTGGAAGACCGAGAGAATTAACCTAAGTAATATATATCAAGAAATTGACCCTGACATTATACTAATAAACAGTCACGGTGAGACAGAAAACAACAACATAAAACTCTTTAACTATTATGTAAACCAAAGAAATAAATCGGGCGAGAAAAATGACGGAGAAGCGATAGCGGTTAAAAGAAACTTAAAATTTAAACTAATTGATGACTTCCAGGATGAATTTCTAGCAATAAAAATAAATACAACTCAAGGAGACGTAATTATTGCTACTACTTACCTATAGAAGACCTATTAAAATTGGCTAACAATAGTCATCCGATGTACATCTTAGGAGACTTTAACGCCAGACATAGGATTTTTGACAATACAAATAATAACGTCGTGGGAAACGCCCTTAATCAATTAATAAATTTAGGGAAAATCAATCATCTGGGTCCTAACTTTCCAACCTGGAGAAATCACAATACACAATCGACACCAGACAAAAATTTTACCAACAACAAAGCCTTTTACAATTACCATATAATACAGGCAGTGACCATCTGCCAATTATACTAACACTGTCAACAAGCCCCATACAGATACCAATAAAAAAGAGACTGAAAATGAGTAAAACAGACTGGGACAGCTTCAAAGACGACTTAAGTAATCACCACTCGATTAACCTACAAGGGAAAACAACAGAAGATATAGACTCAGAAATGGACAGACTGCACTCAGCAATAAAA
>NW_024743359.1:0-13793 GCF_018991925.1 Homarus americanus | reverse complement strand
ACAGGAATAACCATACATCAGGTCATACAGTACAGGAATACATATACATCAGGTCATACAGTACAGGAGCACTTTATACATCAGGTCCAAACAGTACAGGAATACTTCTATCCACATCAGATGTCATACAGTGCAGAGCCACATCATACATGAGTTCATACCAGTACCAGAATACTTCATACATCAGGTCATACAGTACAGGAATACTTCATACATCAGGTCATACAGTGCAGGAATACTTCATACATCAGGTCATACAGTACAGGAATACACCATAAATGATGTCATACAGTACAGGAATACTTCATACATCAGGTCATACAGTACAGGAATACATCATACATCAGGTCATACAGTACAGGCATACTTCATACATCAGGTCATACAGTGCAGGAATACTTCATACATCAGGTCATACAGTACAGGAATACTTCATACATCAGGTCATACAGTACAGGAATACTTCATACATCAGGTCATACAGTACAGGAATACTTCATACATCAGGTCATACAGTGCAGGAATACTTCATACATCAGGTCATACAGTGCAGGAATACTTCATACATCAGGTCATACAGTACAGGGAATACTTCATACATCCAGTCATACACAGTACAGGAATACTTCACGTCAGGTCGCACAGTACAGAATCACTTCATACATCAGGTCATGGTAGGGAATACTTCATACATCAGGTCCTTACAGTACGGAATACTTCACTTTATCAGGTCCACCTGGTACAGAATACTTCATATCAGGTCGCCACAGTGCAGAATAACTTCGCCACATCCCAGGTCATGATGCAGGAATACCATGACTGGTAACCCTATTTGGTACAGGAATACTTCATACATCAGGTCATACAGTACAGGAATACTTCATACATCAGGTCATACAGTACAGGAATACTTCATACATCAGGTCATACAGTACAGGAATACTTCGTACATCAGGTCATACAGTACAGGAATACTTCATACATCAGGTCATACAGTACAGGAATACTTCATACATCAGGTCATACAGTACAGGAATACTTCATACATCAGGTCATACAGTACAGGAATACTTCATACATCAGGTCATACAGTACAGGAATACTTCATACATCAGGTCATACAGTACAGGAATACTTCATACATCAGGTCATACAGTACAGGAATACTTCATACATCAGGTCATACAGTACAGGAATACTTCATACATCAGGTCATACAGTACAGGAATACTTCATACATCAGGTCATACAGTACAGGAATACTTCATACATCAGGTCATACAGTACAGGAATACTTCATACATCAGGTCATACAGTACAGGAATACTTCATACATCAGGTCATACAGTACAGGAATACTTCATACATCAGGTCATACAGTACAGGAATACTTCATACATCAGGTCATACAGTACAGGAATACTTCATACATCAGGTCATACAGTGCAGGAATACTTCATACATCAGGTCATACAGTACAGGAATACTTCATACATCAGGTCATACAGTACAGGAATACTTCATACATCAGGTCATACAGTACAGGAATACTTCATACATCAGGTCATACAGTACAGGAATACTTCATACATCAGGTCATACAGTACAGGAATACTTCATACATCAGGTCATACAGTACAGGAATACTTCATACATCAGGTCATACAGTACAGGAATACTTCATACATCAGGTCATACAGTACAGGAATACTTCATACATCAGGTCATACAGTACAGGAATACTTCATACATCAGGTCATACAGTACAGGAATACTTCATACATCAGGTCATACAGTACAGGAATACTTCATACATCAGGTCATACAGTACAGGAATACTTCATACATCAGGTCATACAGTACAGGAATACTTCATACATCAGGTCATACAGTACAGGAATACTTCATACATCAGGTCATACAGTACAGGAATACATCATACATCAGGTCATACAGTACAGGAATACATCATACATCAGGTCATACAGTACAGGAATACTTCATACATCAGGTCATACAGTACAGGAATACATCATACATCAGGCCATACAGTACAGGAATACTTCATACATCAGGTCATACAGTACAGGAATACATCATACATCAGGTCATACACTACAGGAATACTTCATACATCAAGTCATACAGTACAGGAATACTTCATACATCAGGTCTGAATCGGCTGCTTGTCCAATTAACCAGTCCGTTCACACATATTTATATTTGGGTTTTAAGTAACGAAACCCAAACGGTAGTTCCTTTGTTTTATTATAAAAGGTTGTATATATAATTCCTGAGTGTATATCAACCGTAAGTCTCACTGTCTAGGAGTGAATGAGAAAGGGACGGCGTTTATGTATGACAAACGTTTGGTCACGTCCTTTCGATATGAGTTGAGGTGAGCTACTGAAGCTTAGGGGCATCGCAGTGCGTGCTTACAGAAATGCTGAGCTATGGGTCTCGCCCTCTTGGGTAAGTTGCCCGCTCACGTGTCAATCTCATGTCTTACTCATAGACAGTGGAAAGTTACAGGGTGGTGAATCTGAATATAATATCAGATGTATTGACCCATTTATATAATACGTTCTGTTGATGAGACAGGGGCCTATTACATCGCTCGGTCACCTACCAGCCGAGCTCCGTGAGGCCTAAATAACTCACAGAGTACAGTACATCCTAGACAACCCTAACCATGTTATAAACAGATATGTAGACACTAAGCTGGGGAAATTACTGTAGGGGTATTCTCTACTACAGGGGACCTAGACTTTTGTGTCGTACGGGTTAGTATGTTATGAACAATGTTGAATTTGGATGATACTGTCCGGTAATAACAGAACAGGAACATTATTGCCAGAATTAACAGAATAGAGGGAATCGTAAGACTTGGTAGAGCAAATTCCCGTGACAGATAAAATGGCAAGTTATTATTCAAATCAGCAAAATGTGTCTCGTTCAAGAAAGCTAACACTTTTAATTTCTCTGATACTATTTGAATATCCTTGATAGTGAAATTCATTATAGGAAGTGGAATTAAAGCAGACTTGAGTTTTCGATTTAACGCAAAATGCTGATGAGTAGGCAAGGTCCGTAATGTACTACAAGTGATTTCACAGTAATCAGGAGCCTTGTAATGCCCTTTCACAACTAGCTGCTTAACACCATTTTGGCATTTTAAAATTACAGTAGTGAGATTTGGAAAGAACAAATATTGCACATTGTGAAGGTGAGCGTGGAACACAGTCTTTAGACTAACTGGCCTATAACTGCATTGCGCTAACGCTGTGCGTACATTTGGTTGTATGACTGCCAATTCACATATTCCATCTGCAGCAGGAATAAATGCAAACAATGTAGGCTGGACATACGTGTAGGTGTAGATAAGACGACTTACACCGTGACAGTACCTCAGAATCCTCTATTGATAACAATGAATATTCTTCATCTACTAAGAAAGTTCTTTAGGCCTATCTAGGGTATACAGTGTGTCGTTCACAAACCAGGGGAAGGGTTCTAAATGCCATGCATTAAACTCATGTTGCCCTCGCATAGGAATGTGGATCAGAATTGCATTGTGCGTGAGGGTTGACTCCAACAGTGGGTAATGATATTGAACCTCATTGTCATTGAAAATCGGAGTTAAATGATACTGCAACTTGGCTATTTTTAAAGCTTCAAGAAGCGTCTGCACAGGCACAAGCTTCGCGTCCACACGTCCTATCCCGGCATCTACAATGCTGTCTATTAGTTCATTTTTAGAGGTTACAATTTTATGAACTGAAATTTCAGCAGCATGCAAATATTCTGTGAAGTAAAGGAGCCATTCTAACGTCGGGATTGCTTTCTGTAACCTAGTAACAATCCTCGAAACTTGGTTAGACTCCATTATGATTGCATTAACCTTTGATTCTAGAGCAGTAATCGCGTGAAAGGTTTGAGAAATAACACGATTCTGTTGAGATACAGCTTGAACGACAACGTTCATGAAACTATTGTCGAATTCATCGAAGCTGTGCTGAGACCATGAAGAATGTCCAATGCTGATTGTAGTTGGCCGTCGACGTTTTCCATCTGACGCGAAAGTACGAGTTAACTTCTACTCGCAGAACGTAGTTTCATACAATAGTCATTTGGGACATTTTGCTTCTGAACAGTCTGTAAGGATGTATCAATCACATTATCATCAACTTGAGGTAAGACATTTATCTGGGTCTTCTTCAGACGATCCGCGTGCACGACATCTGCGATCTGTGCATTAGGCTTCCATATTTTGAATTCGTTGCCTGCTTCTTTTGAGATTATGCGGAATGTACCAGAAAATTTCGCCGAAAGTTTGGAGTTCCTTTCAGGTACCTGTAACATAACAGCGTCCCCAACGTTCAGTGCGATAGGTTTAGCATGTTTATGTTGTTTGATGATCATTTCGGCGCGTGACGCCGCTAGCTGTGATCGTACTTGGTTATGAATTTCTGTAAAGACATGAATTTGTTTTGCCGCAAAATCATCCGTATTATATACCGGGTATGGCGCCTCTGTAAGGATGTCGTAAGGCAGACGTTTATCTGTGCCATAGACAATATAGTAGGGTGTTTTGCCCGTAGAGCTATTAACTGACCCATTAATCGACGCTGCAACCTGCGGTAACCAATCCTCCCATGCGTATTGAAAACCACTAACAATTGGACGCAGTATTTCTAGGATTTTACGATTGGTTCTTTCAACAAGGCCATTAGCCTGTGGATGATAAGCTGTCACAAAAGTTTGTTTAAATCCATATTGTAAACATATATGCTCTATTAGCTCATTCTTGAACTCTGTTCCATTATCAGAGAGTAGAACTTTAGGCGTAGTATATGGACATATGAGATTCATCACTAATGCATAGGCTACTGCTTCGGCCGTTTTGCTTTTTAGTGGGATCAAGACCACGAACCTGGAAAAATGATCCACACACACTAAGACGTATCCTGATCCCTGATGACTCATTGGGAGTTGTAACACATCAACAGCGACTGTGTCAAACGGACGGTCTGGTGTAGGATATTGTAGAATCGGGGCAGGTGATCCTGTTGATCTTTTATGTTGAGCACATGCCAAACAATTAGCTATGTGTAATTCTATGTCTTTCTTCATAGTGTTCCAGAAATACTTCTTTCGTAAATCCGCTAAGCATTTATCACGACCTTGGTGACCTGCTTGTGGGACATCGTGGAACAATGTCATTACTGCTTTGCACAACGTGTCAGGTACGACTATTTGAGACACATTACCCTCAGGAGATTTTCTCGTCCTATTGAGTATGGTATGTCGTAATTCAGACTGACTTAAGGGAAGAAATAACTTGGGGAGTTTAACATCCTCGCCCGATTCGAGAGCAAAAATAACAGCTGACCAATATGGGTCGCGTCGTTGCTCATCTTCCAGCTGCGAAAGAGTGAATGTTGATACAGGCATAACTGGTGCTATATTTCTTGACAGAGCGTCGGCGACAACATTCGCCCTCCCAGGTAAATACCTAAATTCGGGGTCAAACTCTTGAATTGTCAGATACCAGCGTGCTAATCTGCCTGATAAGTTTCTGCCATGGAACAGTTCGGTGACTGCCGCATGATCAGTAAAAACAGTTATCTTGTAGCCAAAGATAATGTCCTTGAACTTCTTAAGTGCCCACACAACGGCTAACGTTTCTAAATGCGTCGCCGAATAACGTGTTTCAGCATCGATTAGTTTGCGACTTGCAAATGCTATCACTCTAAACTTCCCACGCGTGTCCTCTTGCATGAGCACTGCTCCGACTCCAATTCCGGGAGCGTCAGTACAGAGAGTGAAAGGTTGAGTGTAGTCTGGGAATGCTAGAACCGGGGCATTGGTTAGCGCTGTCTTCAATGCCGTAATACTTTCCTCGTGTTCAGCATCCTATATAAACACTGCATCTTTTTTGAGCAACCTCGTTCGGGGCGATGCTAATGTTGCATAGTCCTTGATAAAGGAACGATTATAACCAGATAATCCGAGAAAGCTACGCACATGATCATTTGAGGTAGGACGCGGGAACTGAGATACAGCTTTGACTTTATCATTAACTGTGTGTATGCCCTCACCGTCGACTACATGACCAAGGAAATGGATTCTGGATTTTAAAAACTCGCACTTTGAGAGTTTTATTTTGAGTCCTGCTGTGGAAAGTTTGGCCAAAACTTCACGCAGTTTTATCAGATGGGAATCGACGTCCTTACTGACTACTATTAGATCATCCAAATAAGCGCAGACTGTGTTACCAATTAGTCCGGCAAACAGGGTGTTGATCATTCTTTGAAATGTTAGTGGGGCATTTCTGAGACCAAATGGCATTCGTAGAAACTCAAAGTGGCCTAGAGGCGTGCTAAATGCCGTGATTTCTCGTGATTTTTCATCGAGTGGTATTTGCCAATACCCACTAAGCAAATCTAAGTTGCTAAATACCGCATTATCCTTGCCTAAGGATTGCAATATGTCACTCAAGATAGGCATTGGGTACCTATCAGGGATTGTTTGATCATTTACGCGCCTGAAATCTATGACAGGGCGCCATCCACCATCCTTTTTCGGGACGAGGAATAATGGGCTATTAAAGGGGGATTTTGAGTGTCTCATGACATTCTCATCTAACATACCCTGTACCATATCTTGCACTACAGCGCGCTGGCTATGAGGTAGTTTATAAGCTGGTACGTAAATAGGGTTGGTTCCTTCCTTTAACGCTGTATGATGGGATGTTAAATCTGTCTGACCTAGCGTTTCCCCTGGCAAGGCTACTATTTCTGTAGTCGGCAAGCAGCTCTAACAGGCGTGTCTTGCCCTGAGGATGATCGATCACCTTGACATGTGGTGTTATTTGATCTATCCTGGCCAGTCGAGTCTGTTGGCAATTCGCAACAATACCTCGAATTAGGAATTTATTTGGTTGCACTTCGACATTGCTGTGATATCTAGAAAATCACACACATAACATCCTTTCTTTAATTTCTTGATAATGTGAAATTGTTCCCGCAACCCCGTAGACTTGTGTGTGTGTGTACCACAGTAGACACAGCTGATTCCAAGGTCCGGTGATTGGGTCAATGCTCACAAAAATCCTGAGTACAGCAAACCGCCGCTAATTGTTACACAACGTCATCCACAACACCATACCTCAGAATGCTGAGACCATCTCTCAGACCGGATGTGTCATCATCACTAGGGTGGGTGCTGGGTGCTGGTAACTGGGGGTTGTTCACGCCATACGAAAGAATTTTGTTGACAGGATGTTGATTGATGACTAGTCTCAACAACTGCAGTCACGTCCTGTCACACCCTGGGCAGTGAACGAATCATTTGCAGAAACTAATGTTCACTTTAGCTCACAGGATTTTTGCGTTGGTGAATTCCTCATTCTGGTAATGGAGAGTACTCTTCAACATTGCAGGTACTATCTTCCAACTCTTGCTGCTGTAATCACGCTGGGAAGGTGTGTGGTTGAGGTCGCGAGATATCTCTGACGCATGATCCGCCTTCCTCTTAATAGGATTGGTAGACAACACCTTCGTCCTAGCGGTGAGCATAGGTTCAGAATGACTCATTGCTGTGTAGGAAACACCTTTAAACGTAACACTATTATTACGTGGATGAACATCTATCATGTTCTTTCGAAGAGTTGGTAGACCAAGTAACCCGTCAGCTGGCAAATTGAACTGCTGAACTATATAAAAGTCCGCGTAGAAGGGCGTACCACGTCTTGAGAATCTGAGTGGTAACGTCACCATTCCTTTGATGCTCAGCTGAGTACCTGAAACTCCTTCGAGCTCAGCGTTACTAGGCCTCCATTTGAATTTGCGGTGAGGGAATTTACGTTGTAACTCGTGATACGATGTCAAGGCCAATACATTAGCGCAAGCACCTGTGTCTATATCAAGAGCCAATCTGGTATTATCCACTCTCACCGGTACTGACAACACTTCCACTTTTCTAAGCGCCGCTATTAATGAGGCCGCTATAGAAGTGCTGTGAGGAGGGGCGGGAATTACCCTATCTATCCCTCTCCTTGGTGTAGTGTGCGCTGGTCTTCCCCCGATGACTTGTCCTGGGGACGTTTCTGCTTGCGCCTATACGACACCTCCGTTTCACTTAGGTCCACTCCCCTAGCTTTTATTAGTATATTGCACTCATGTGAACTATGAGATGTCGATTTGTGAAGAGCGCACCATTTGCGCGCTGTCTGGGTAGGAGGAGGAGGTGCTGCTTTAGCTCCCTCTCTGTTTGACCTTGAGAATGGCTTTGCACCGGGTGTGGCTTTGTTTGCACTATTACCTCGGAGCTGAAAACAATCTTCCATTACGTGGCCACGTTTATTACAATGTGCGCATCGTAACGATGTTTTCTGTTTATATGTTAGGCGGGGAGGAGCGATCGGAGCTAAGTGTGTCGCGTAAGGAGTCTGAGAGTGAGGCATCTGTGGCATCTGTGACGGCTGGCCCAGCTGTGACCTACCCCCAATAATCCCAATTAGCGTTCGCTTGAACTTTTCATAGTCAGGGCTTTGTAAACCAAACGCATTTAAACGACTGCCTGCATAGGAACCCTGCGTTATATGGGAACGTACATATGCTTTCTTTTCTTCGTCAGTCGTTATGTGACTATTGCGCATGCTATCTTCACATGCACGAATAAAATGTGCGACCCTATAATCGTCTTGTCCCGTGAAATTTCGAACATTCGCCGCGCTGCATGATATTAATAACAGTATCAGCTGTAGGTGTGTTAGTAGGGTGTGAGGGTTAGAAGATGCCATTTTAGTGTTATTAAGCGAGTTAGTATTCTTACTCTTAACAGAAGGCTGGGTTAATAAGGTTGTTACCGATTTAGCAACAGACACACTATCACCTGTAACAGGGGTAACTGCTTTAGTATACTTAGGTGAGGTACTATAGTGATTACCAGACCGTAGGGTACGACGGTTTAAGTCGTCAAATGATTCGTCTATAACTTTCTCACTACTTCCTACCGACTCATTTAACTGTGTTCCATACTCAAAATCTATGTCAGTCTGGGCTTGATCATTGATGAGCTGGTTATCAGCAAATAGTTGCGCTAGGCGTTCGATTTCATCTACATTAGACATGGGAAACTTAGAAATTATCTATTAGCCCCCTTGGGTCAATGAATACTTAACAGTAAGTAGATCACTTGCCTCTCATTTACAAGACAATGAATATTAATTGTAGTTAATTTTTAAACTATCAATAAGAAGACAGACACTTACAACTACTGTAAATTATAGGATTTCAATACATTAATCTTACATTCGACACTTTATCATTGAAATCATCCTATCCGACGAACCTATGGGTGTGAAGATATCTCTCGAATGTGTTCATGTGTGTAAAACTATGTAATTTAAATACCTATTTATACAGAGTAGTACGTCTGTATAGAAAATGTGAATCCTTCAAAAGTTCTGAGTGGAGTGGTGGGTGGGGTGTGGGCGTTGCCTCTCCCTAGGATGCGCGCGCTGCTGCTGGTTTCCTTGGCAACGAGATGACGCTTCTGCTTTGGTGAGAGACGAGTCCACTTGATTTAGGTGAGTTCCTCCTCCGGCGATCAGAAAACAGATGATTGGTTATCACACTCGTCGTTCGCTGGCGAAAACTGCCGTGTGCCAATTCTTTCACAGTCCACGTATATATGGAGATCTGTATGATGACACCGGAATTCGTAATTCGCGCTGACGACACAACAATACTGCTCAGCTGCTAGTGAAATACCAATTGAATTCCAGGTTACGAAACTGTTGTTCAACACTGCAACACTGTAATGTCTAGGGAATGCTGAGTGGAGTCTATCTCAACCGGCTCAATCTGGATATGTACCAACAGGCTGTAATATTTGTATATTACGAATTCTGCACGTATTTGTATGTGACAGAGATAAGGAGCGCTCACTACATATCGTCTCAATACGGGATATAGTTTTAAACACTCGGATTATGTAACGCGTCACTGCTGTGTGGTTTCTTGTTTTTCACAAGACACAGACGGATGATACGACTACCAGTTTGAAGAATCCGTACACACCGCTTGCCACCTATATGAATCGGCTGCTTGTCCAATTAACCAGTCCGTTCACACATATTTATATTTGGGTTTTAAGTAACGAAACCCAAACGGTAGTTCCTTTGTTTTATTATAAAAGGTTGTATATATAATTCCTGAGTGTATATCAACCGTAAGTCTCACTGTCTAGGAGTGAATGAGAAAGGGACGGCGTTTATGTATGATAAACGTTTGGTCACGTCCTTTCGATATGAGTTGAGGTGAGCTACTGAAGCTTAGGGGCATCGCAGTGCGTGCTTACAGAAATGCTGAGCTATGGGTCTCGCCCTCTTGGGTAAGTTGCCCGCTCACGTGTCAATCTCATGTCTTACTCATAGACAGTGGAAAGTTACAGGGTGGTGAATCTGAATATAATATCAGATGTATTGACCCATTTATATAATACGTTCTGTTGATGAGACAGGGGCCTATTACAGGTCATACAGTACAGGAATACTTTATACATCAGGTCATACAGTACAGGAATACATCATACATCAGGTCATACAGTACAGGAATACTTCATACATCAGGTCATACAGTACAGGAATACATCATACATCAGGTCATACAGTACAGGAATACTTCATACATCAGGTCATACAGTACAGGAATACTTCATACATCAGGTCATACAGTGCAGGAATACTTCATACATCAGGTCATACAGTACAGGAATACTTCATACATCAGGTCATACAGTACAGGAATACTTCATACATCAGGTCATACAGTACAGGAATACTTCATACATCAGGTCATACAGTACAGGAATACTTCATACATCAGGTCATACAGTACAGGAATACTTCATACATCAGGTCATACAGTACAGGAATACTTCATACATCAGGTCATACAGTACAGGAATACTTCATACATCAGGTCATACAGTACAGGAATACTTCATACATCAGGTCATACAGTACAGGAATACTTCATACATCAGGTCATACAGTACAGGAATACTTCATACATCAGGTCATACAGTACAGGAATACTTCATACATCACATCAAGTCATACAGTACAAGAATACTTCATACATCAGGTCATACAGTACAGGAATACTTCATACATCAGGTCATACAGTACAGGAATACTTCATACATCAGGTCATACAGTACAGGAATACTTCATACATCAGGTCATACAGTACAGGAATACTTCATACATCAGGTCATACAGTACAGGAATACTTCATACATCAGGTCATACAGTACAGGAATACTTCATACATCAGGTCATACAGTACAGGAATACTTCATACATCAGGTCATACAGTGCAGGAATACTTCATACATCAGGTCATACAGTGCAGGAATACTTCATACATCAGGTCATACAGTACAGGAATACTTCATACATCAGGTCATACAGTACAGAATACATCGCCGCATCAGGTCATACAGTACAGGGAATACTTTATACATCAGGTCATACCAGTACAGGAATACGCTTCGCCATCAGGTCATACAGTACAGAATACTTAATACATCAGGTCATGCAGTACAGAGATACCTTATACATTACTTCATACAGTGCAGGAATACACCATAAATGATGTCATACAGTACAGGAATACTTCATACATCAGGCCATACAGTACAGGAATACTTCATACATCAGGTCATACAGTACAGGAATACTTCATACATCAGGTCATACAGTACAGGAATACTTCATACATCAGGCCATACAGTACAGGAATACTTCATACATCAGGTCATACAGTACAGGAATACTTCATACATCAGGTCATACAGTACAGGAATACTTCATACATCAGGCCATACAGTACAGGAATACTTCATACATCAGGTCATACAGTACAGGTATACTTCATACATCAGGTCATACAGTACAGGTATACTTCATACATCAGGTCATACAGTACAGGAATACTTCATACATCAGATCATACAGTACAGGAATACTTCATACATCAGGTCATACAGTACAGGTATACTTCATACATCAGGTCATACAGTACAGGTATTGTTCATACATCAGGTCATACAGTACAGGAATACTTCATACATCAGGTCATACAGTACAGGAATACTTCATACATCAGGTCATACAATACAGGAATACATCATACATCAGGTCATACAGTACAGGAATACTTCATACAACAGGTCATACAATACAGGAATACTTCATACATCAGGTCATACAGTACAGGAATACATCATACATCAGGTCATACAGTACAGGAATACTTCATACATCAGGTCATACAATACAGGAATACTTCATACATCAGGTCATACAATACAGGAATACATCATACATCAGGTCATACAGTACAGGAATACTTCATACATCAGGTCATACAATACAGGAATACATCATACATCAGGTCATACAATACAGGAATACATCATACATCAGGTCATACAATACAGGAATACTTCATACATCAGGTCATACAGTACAGGAATACTTCATACATCAGGTCATACAGTACAGGAATACATCATACATCAGGTCATACAGTACAGGAATACATCATACATCAGGTCATACAGTACAGGAATACTTCATACATCAGGTCATACAGTACAGGAATACTTCATACATCAGGTCATACAGTACAGGAATACTTCATACATCAGGTCATACAGTACAGGAATACTTCATACATCAGGTCATACAGTACAGGAATACTTCATACATCAGGTCATACAGTACAGGACTTCATCATACATCAGGTCGCCTGGTACAGGAATACATCATACATCAGGTCTACAGTACAGAATGGCATGCATCCAGGTCTCATGCAGTGCGAATACTTCGCCATGGGTCACTGATACAGGAATACTTCATACATCCGGGTCATACAGTACGAAACCGCTTCGCCCATCAGGTCGCCTGGTGGAATACTTCGCCATCAGGTCATACGTGCAGAATACATCATACATCAGGTCATACATGATACAGGAATACATCATACATCAGGTCGCCGCAGTACAGGAATACATCATACATCAGGTCGCACAGTGCAGAATACATCATACATCAGGTCATACGATGCAGGGAATACTTCGTACATCAGTCATGTACAGTGCAGGAATACTTCGCCATCAGGTCATACAGTACAGGAATACATCGCCACATCAGGTCATACAGTACAGGAATACATCATACATCAGGTCATACAGTACAGAAATACTTCATACATCAGGTCATACAGTACAGGAATACTTCATACATCAGGTCATACAGTACAGGAATACATCATACATCAGGTCATACAGTACAGGAATACTTCATACATCAGGTCATACAGTACAGGAATACTTCATACATCAGGTCATACAGTACAGGAATACTTCATACATCAGGTCATACAGTACAGGAATACTTAATACATCAGGTCATACAGTACAGGAATACTTCATACATCAGGTCATACAGTACAGGAATACTTCATACATCAGGTCATACAGTACAGGAATACTTCATACATCAGGTCATACAGTACAGGAATACTTCATACATCAGGTCATACAGTACAGGAATACTTCATACATCAGGTCATACAGTACAGGAATACTTCATACATCAGGTCATACAGTACAGGAATACTTCATACATCAGGTCATACAGTACAGGAATACTTCATACATCAGGTCATACAGTACAGGAATACTTCCTACATCAGGTCATACAGTACAGGAAT
>NW_024743358.1:0-15480 GCF_018991925.1 Homarus americanus | reverse complement strand
AGGTATATAACGACAGTATAGAAAATATGTTGATGAATATCATTATTACTAGTAACGATGTGCTTAAAGTAATTAACAAACTGAAGCCTCATAAATCGCCTGGTCCAGACGAGGTATATGCTAGAATATTAAAAGAATGTAGAGATGAGTTGAGTAATCCATTAGCAGTTTTATTTAATAAGTCATTAGAATCGGGCCTAGTGCCAGAAGCTTGGAAACTTGCAAATGTAGTTCCGATTTTCAAAAAAGGTGATAAATCAATTGCATCAAATTACCGTCCCATTAGTCTCACGTCAATCATAGGCAAGTTGCTAGAGTCAATTATTGTTACAAAAATCAGAAGCCACCTTGAAACATTCAACTTAATTCATTCTTCTCAGCATGGGTTCACCCAGGGACGTTCTTGTCTCACAAATTTGCTTAGCTTTTTCTCAGAAGTATATGAAGCGGTAGATAATGATAAGTCATATGATATAATTTATTTAGATTTCAGTAAAGCATTCGATAGAGTCCCTCATGAGAGATTGATAAGGAAGGTAGAAGCACATGGAATAGGTGGATCATTGTTAAAATGGATTAGGTCATGGTTAACTGGTAGGAAACAAAGAGTCAGCATAAATGGATTTAAGTCAGACTGGGGTGCGGTCAAAAGCGGAGTTCCCCAGGGATCTGTATTAGGCCCTCTGCTGTTTGTTATATTCATTATTGATCTTGATTTAGGTATAACTAGTAGGATTAGTAAATTTGCAGATGATACCAAAATGGGGAGAGTGATAAATTCAGACAGTGACTTTGAACACCTTCAAAGAGATCTAGATACCTTACATGAGTGGTCAGTAGACTGGCAAATGAATTTTAATACTGATAAATGCAAGGTACTACAGATAGAGAAGACGAATACAAACGTTAAGTATAAACTAGGTAACACGGAAATAGAAAACTCAGATTGTGAAAAAGATCTAGGTGTATTTGTTAGCAACGACTTGAAACCTAGAAAACAATGTATTGGCGTTCGCAACAAGGCAAACAGGATTCTTGGGTTCATATCTAGGAGTGTGAGTAACAGAACTGCTGACGTTATCTTGAAACTTTACCTAGTATTAGTGAGGCCACACATGGATTATGCGGTTCAATTCTGGTGTCCTTATTATAGAATGGACATAGATTCTTTGGAGAGAGTACAAAGAAGAATGACAAAAATGATCCATAATATTAGAAACCTTCCATATGAAGAAAGACTGAAAAGCTTAGGCTTACATTCATTAGAGAGGCGTAGAGTTAGGGGAGATATGACAGAGGTGTTCAAGTGGGTAAGTGGGATTAACAAGGGTAAAATGGAAGATGTTCTGAAGCTCAGTAATAACGAAATAACTAGAACAAATGGCTTTAAATTGGATAAATTCCGATTCAGAAAGGATATAGGCAAGCACTGGTTTGGTAATAGAGTTGTGGATATGTGGAATAGGCTACCGAGTGCTATAGTAGGATCGGGGACGCTAAGGAGCTTCAAGACGAAGTTGGATAGGCACATGGAAGTGCTGGGATGGGTGTGAAAGGGATCTGCCCCAGGCGGGCCAGTCGGCCTCCTGCAGCACCCCACTTTTCTATGTTCTTTATATATATATATATATATATATATATATATATATATATATATATATATATATATATATATATATATATATATATATATATATATATATATATATATATATATATATATATATATATATATATATGGTGATAACCACAAGGAAAAACGAAAACACGACGTTCCCAAGCGCTTTTGTGTAATTCACATCTTCAGGGGTGAGTACAGACTAAGGAGAAATACATAACAAGGCATATACATACAGTAAAGGAGGGTGAGATCAAGTCCCTAGGGGACAGTGAGTGTCCACACTGGTCCGGTCACTAGGCAGTGACCCTACTAATCTTCATAAGCACCGCAGCAGTTGGGATAATAAGCATTGCATTGACTGGGATAATGCCTCCTCAATATTTCCTTGTAATTCAATTGACAGTAGGAACATTATAGAGTCTAGTCTCATTAAACATACCGAATCCGTCAACATGAATTTGAGTAATGGTATGTACAAACTGGATAATTTCGAAATTAA
This sequence comes from Homarus americanus, assembly GCF_018991925.1. Lineage (NCBI taxonomy): Eukaryota > Metazoa > Arthropoda > Malacostraca > Decapoda > Nephropidae > Homarus > Homarus americanus. The sequence goes on along the minus strand of NW_024743358.1, from coordinate 13,360 downwards.
AAAAATTTGTAACCAGGTGAGAAGGTTGGGTCATATTACCCTCTGACCTGACTACCGACTGCTACTGTGCTTATGAAGATTAGTAGGGTCAATGCCTAGTGACCGGACCATTGTGGACACTCACTTTCCCTTAGGGACTTGCTCTCACCCTCCTCTACAGTATATATATAAGAACATAAGAAGAACATAAGAAAATAAGGAGTCTGCAATAGGCCGGTTGGCCTGTGCATGGCAGCTCCTGTCGAGAGTTACTACCACTCTCTATTATCCATGAATCTATCTAGCCTCCTTTTGAAACTTTCCAGAGTTCCCGCACTTACTACAAAGTTGCTAAGCTTGTTCCACTCGTCCACCACCCTATTTGTGAACCAGTTTCTTCCTATCTCCCTCCTAAACCTAAACTTATCCAACTTCAATCCGTTGCTCCGAGTCCTATCCTGCTCGGATATTATATGAACTTTATCTATATCCCCTTTATTGATTCCTTTCACCCACTTAAATACTTCAATCATATCTCCCTGCACTCTTCGTCTTTCTAGGGAATGCAAGTTAAGTTTCTTTAACCTATCCTGATATGGAAGGTTTCTAAGTCCCGAAATCATTTTTGTCATTCTTCGCTGCACCGACTCTAGTGAATTTATATCCATTCTATAATAGGGGCACCAGAACTGAACCTCATAATCGAGGTGCGGCCTAACTAGCGCAAGATCTAGTTGCAATAAGACCTCTGCACTCTTGTTACTTACACTTAAATATAAACCTTTTTTTTTTTAACCACTTGTCGGTTTTATTTTGAACATTCATGCGTACTGCTTTTATGTTTAGGTCCACATAAGTACCTCTTTAGGTCTTCTTTTCATAAGTCGACTTCTAGGTTGATACAGCATACGTATACATTATAAGTATTTGTTCTCCAATATTAAGCACGCTTGCACTTGCTGGTGTTAAATTTCATTTGCCATTTTCGTGAATCACCCTCGCAGTTTATTTAGGATCCTCCTGTACGCATTTGCATCCTGCCCTGAATTAATTTGTTGCCCTATTTGGTGTCATCCGCAAACTTGCTTAAAGCCATCAAGGATCCTATATCTAAATCGTTTATGTAGATTATGAACAAGAGTGGGCTCTAGTTCTGACCCTGGGGAACCCCACTGTTACACGGCCCCACCAGATTTAAATACAACACATCCACACAGACCCTCTGCGTTCTATCATCGTGAGCCTGGCACTCATCCAATTTAAAACTTTCCCCTCGATACCATGAGCCTTAATTTTTCTCAGAAGCCTCTGATGCGGTACTCTGTCAAATGCTTTGCTAAAGTCAAAGTAAATAACATCGTAATTTTCGTCATTATCAACTACCTCGAAGACTTTCCTAAAAAACGTTAGCAGATTTGTTAGACAAGATTTTCCTTTTGTAAACCCATGTTGAGAGTCGTAGATTAATTTGCTTTTCTCTAGATGCCATCGGATGCTATCTGCTATAATTGATTCAAGAAATTTCCCCACTACTGACGTCAAACTGATCGGCCGGTAATTTGACGCTGATGCTCTGTCTCCCTTTTTAAATATGGGTACTACATTCGCCTGTTTCCACAACTCTGGCACAACTCCAGTGTCTAATGATTTTGAAATAAATTTACGAGGGGTCCGCTAATCTGTTCCCTACACTCTTTTAAGACTCGAGGAAAAATTTCATCCGGCCCTGGGGATTTTGTGTTCTTTAGTTTATTTATCTTCTTAAGAACATCCTCTTTTCTGATGGTGATATTCTTTAATTTCTCTTCTTCCTTTCCCTTAAATATCAGTCCCACCTCCGGAATTTCATCGCAAATTTCTTCTGTGAAAACTGATAAGAAGTAGCTGTTCAATGCTTTGCTCATGTCTTCACTGCCATTTATCATTTCTCCCCTCCCTGACTTAAAAGGCCCAACTTTGTCCTTGACCTTTGTCCTATATACCTGGAAAAATCCCTTGGGATTCGCCTTGGATTCTCTTGCTATTTTGATTTCATAGTCTCTCTTTGCTTTCCTTACATTTTCTTAACATTCCTAGATAGTTCATTATACCTGTTTCTGACCTGCTCCTCCCCTCCCTTTAATTTCTTATATATTCCTTTCTTTATTCCTATGTCATGTTTAAGTTTTCTGGTCATCCACCTTAGCTCATTCTTATTTGACCTAATTTTTCTGTATGGTATATTTTGTTCTTGTGCTTTATGTAGTATACTAGTGAATATATTATATTCATGATCAATTGTTGTGTCATCTATGACCTCACCCCTTCCTACTGGGAACTGACGTGACTGTTCCCAGGTGACCTCACCTAGGTACCTTCTTAACCCCTGATAATCCGCCAACCGAAAGTTTGGGACTCTGACCATATTGTCATTGTTTTTTGTTTCCCAATTTAGGGTGAACCTGATTTCTCTGTGATCACTGTTACCCAGTTCTTCCCCTACTGTGATATCTCTGATAATATTTTCTTTATTTGTTAATACTAGGTCTAATATATTGTCACCTCTAGTAGGTTCTGTAATTAGTTGTTTCAAAAAATTGTCCTGTACTGCATCTAGGAAGTCTTCAGATTCATAGTCACCTACAATGTTGTCCCAGTCAATATTTCTAAAGTTGAAATCCCCCATAATGCATAGTGTTACGAACCACGCCACCAATTGTCATGATCTACCTACCCAGCACTACGAACCACGTCATCTATTGTCCTGATCTACCTACCCAGCACCACGAGCAATGCCATCTAGGGACGAAACCCGAGTATGACTACTCTTAGTTACCACTCCGGGGTTTCCCTTCTCCATATCTTGGTTGTTGCGTCACCTCTTTCAAGTCTTCTTCATAAGCTCCAGTTCGATGAGAGTTCAGTTCACTCTGAGAAGTGACCACAGGATCACCTATCCTGGAAACCTACGGCACAGTGACTACCTACCATCTTCTACAATACTCAGCCTTACTCGTCAGCCATCTCAGCTCCGCACTTAAGTATTTGTAATCTTATATTGCCTTCCCACCTCCACCTTGCTTCAAATTATTGTATGTGGTATAAATATGTATATACTGTTAATGTTTAGGTTAAGTATGGTTAAGGGTAAATTATAGAAAGCTGAATATTTTGTTAAGGAATTTATGGTACTTTATTATACACAACACAAACTCGCATCCTTTGTCTACCCTTTTATAGTCCGATTGTCTTTGTTTTGTTTTTTTGTGCCTGTTGGGATCTGGGTAGACTTTTAACTATATTCAAATCCCCAACTCTTAACAAATGACGACCGTGACAGGACCGAACATTAAGTGCCATATTCCTTCCTCCCTTGTAACTCCTTGTTAATTATTCCTCCCAGTCATTTCCGTCCACAATTGCTTTACGGTGGTTTAAAGTTTCCTTCATATGTGTGTGCATATATTGGTATTATCGTACAGTAAGAGTGACAGACGTAGGATATTAGGTTCCAAGTGTCATAAGGCTTGCATGTTATTACACATGGCAGTCGTGTAGTCAGTCTTATCGAGTGTAGGGAAGAATCCGGATCTGTTTAATGCCGTACCCTCGCTCCAGAGTAGGCTGTTCCAGTCACTAGTTTAGGGTGAAGTGATATCTTGGGACGCCCAGCTCTACCAGGACCCCATAATTATAAAGCCTCAATTATTGTTCTTCTCATTATCTCATTCGGGGTCAATAATCAAGTAACTCAAGGGTTGTTAATCCGGATCTTTATATTAATGCCGTAATACGTCCTACCTGTTTACTCAAGGGTTGTTAATCCGGATCCTTATATAAATGCCGTAATACGCCCTTCCTGTTTCAAGTATCTAAGGGTTGTTAATCCGGATCTTTATATAAATGCCGTAATACGCCCTTCCTGTTTCAAGTATCTAAGGGTTGTTAATCCGGATCTTTATATAAATGCCGTAATACGCCCTTCCTGTTTCAAGTATCTAAGGGTTGTTAATCCGGATCTTTATATAAATGTCGTAATACGCCCTTCCTCTTTCAAGTCTCTTATCCTTTTTTAAGGATCTTATCAGGAGAACAATATTCATAAGTGTAATTTCCCTAAGTATAACTTGGGTAGTTTCCGGGACTTTCTGGTTATCCACTGCCGTGATATTTTCTAGGGTAATCCACTTATCTTATGTTTTTGACCATTAATTAATTTATCTAGGTTTTCTTAACAATGGCCACCTCAGGATTTGTTAAACTTGGTAGTCCTGGAGGAGTGGAAGAGCAAGATACCATTTCACATCTTGAAGCATGTGGAGGAGCGTGGAGAGGTTACTTAAGGGCGTGCGGCTGACCTGGCTGATGCGTACGCCTTGCTGGTGGGGTCACTGTGGCGTAGGGAACGTGGTACTTTCCGGCATGTTAGGTCCTCCTCTGATGATAACCTTGGGGACGTGAGTGGTAGGTCGAAGGGTCCCACACCCCCCCCCCCCTTGATGCAACCAAGTTTTATTGTTCTTACTGTAAAAACCCAGGCCATACGATCCAGTCTTGTAAACACCCAAAGTGTCGAACTTTTAAAAGTAGTTCCCTGGATCCCAAATTCAAACCAATAGCAACCACCAATGTGGAAAGGCCCCATCAGGATCTCTTCTCTTCATTCACCTATGAGGGAAAATTTTCAATCATAGAGGGGTCTCGTTCTTCCCAATTCGTATACTACGTGATACGGGCGCAGCACAATCTATCCTCCTGTTTAACGTCATTCCTGATATATCTACCGCATTTACTAATGAGAGTGTTCTAATTTCAGATCTCTCATCCCATTCTTCCCATCCCTTAGCTAAAGTGCACCTCCAATGTCCCTTGATTACTGAGGAAGTGCAAATAGCCATTAGGAAAGATCCAATGCCTGTGAGGGGCATTCATTTATTATTGGGTAATGACTTGGTAGGAGATCTAGTGGTTCCCAACGTAAAGACAGTCGACTCTTCCTTACCTGTCAACTCCACCACTGACCTTGAAGAAATTACTCCTCACCTTTTCCCATCTTGTGCTGTCACCCGGTCATAGAGTGTGCGAAATGGGCCCTCTTCATCTAAAACCACCTCCAATATCTTCCTACCCACAGAAGATCTGTACAATAAGACCATTAGTAAGGATGAGCTCATTAAAGCCCAACAATCTGATCCATCTGTGTTCAAACAGGTGATGAAAGACCTCAGTGTGGACCATTGTACATCTTCGGCTTACCACCCACAATCCCAAGGTTGCTTGGAACGGTTCCATCAAACTTTCAAATCAATGCTAAAAAAATACTGTATAGAACACCAAAAGGAATGGGATGAAAGCATAGACTTGTTACTCTTTCTACCCATTCCAGGCTCTCCCCTTAAAAGCAAGTTTACTGGTCCCTATATAGTTGCTAATAAACTATCTCCCCTCAACTATATAGTCCATACTCCTGATCGCAGAAAAGATTCAGAACTTGTTCACATTAATCTCATGAAACTCTACCATTCCAGGCAGTCAGAGGAAGACATCCCAGAGGCTATAAGCCTACCTGTATTGCATACGGCTTTGTCAGGGCCGGAGCCGGAGACAGATGACATGGACCTATTGGAGAATTTAGACTTCCCTCTACCTAAAGAAAACCCTGCTTACAGTCACATACTCAAAAACTTGGATGAGTATTTTTCTGTTCTGAATCCATCTCAAGCAAAAGATCTCACTAAGTTATTATCAACATTTCCTAAAGTCACCTCAGACCTCCCAGAGTTTTGCAATATACTTAAACATGATATTAAGCTAATCTCAGATGATGTACAACCCATTAGGCAATCAGCATATCGACTAAATCCACAAAAAAGAGAGATTATGAAAAAGGAGGTAGATTTTTTGTTAAAACATAACTTAGCTGAGCCTAGTACCTCCCCCTGGGCTTCACCTTGCCTTCTCATTCCAAAACCCGATAGCACTTTTCGTTTCTGTACCGATTATCGTAAAGTGAACCAGGTCACTGTCTCAGACTCCTACCCTTTACCTTTGATTGAAGATATAATAGACAGCATAGGCTGTGCCAAATTTATCAGTACGGTGGACCTATTGAAAGGATATTACCAAGTGGGACTCACGGATAGGGCAAAAATAATCTCGGCATTTATAACTCCATTTGGTCTTTTTCAATATTTGGTTATGGCGTTTGGCTTTTCTAATGCTCCGGCCACATTCCAGAGGGCCATCAACTACCTTATTCAGGACCTAGGTGGGACGTTCGCCTACCTGGATGACCTGGTGGTGGTGTCGGACAGCTGGGACGAACATCTGGTGCGTTTGGAGATACTGTTTGCATGACTGCAAGAGACTGGATTCACCATAAACCTGGCTAAATCTGCTTTTGGCCGGGCCTCAGTGACTTACCTGGGACATATCGTTGGGCATGGTATGGTGAGACCCAAGAACGCAAACGTTAGAGCCATCTTGTCCTTCCCCACTCCAAGGACGAGGAAGGAACTCATGCGCTTCCTGGGGATGTGCGGCTACTACCGTCGGTTCTGCAGTAACTTCTCCAGCGTGGCCGGACCCCTCACAGACCTTACCAGTTCTGCGGTCCCTTACATCTGGAACCAGAGTTGCGACCAGTCTTTCCACCGCCTCAAAGCCTTCCTTGCCTCCAAGCCTGTAGTCCACCCCCCTGACTACACCTCGCCCTTCCATCTGCAAATCGACGCTAGTGGTGTCGGAGTGGGGGATGTGCTCCTACAACCCGACCCAACCACTGATGTTCTTCACCCTGTGGCATATTACTCCGCCAAGTTGATAAAACATCAGACCAACTACTCGACCATAGAGAAGGAGGCCCTGGCTCTGGTGTTAGCAATAAAGAAGTTTGAATGTTACCTCCAGTCTTGCCCACAAACAACCCTAGTCTTCACTGACCATAACCCACTCACGTTCATCCAAACCAACAAGACCTCCAACCAGTGAATTCTCCGCTGGGCTCTCCTAACCCAGCCCTATAATCTACAAGTACGGCACATAAAGGGGGTGGACAACCCGATTGCAGACTCCTTATCCCGAGCTCCAGTGGAAATGCAGCAGCTACTCTCCAGACGCACCAGGTGATCACCTCCTTCGCGCCCGCGCTACGGAGGTCTTTGGAGGGGGGGTGTGTTACGAACCCCTCCACCCAGCACTACGAACCACGCCATCTATTGTCCTGATCTACCTATCCAGCACCACGAGCAACGCCATCTAGGGACGAGACACGAGTATGACTCGTCTTAGTTAACACTCCCGGGTTTCCCTTCTCCATATCCTGGTTGTTGCGTCACTTCCTCCAAGTCTTCTTTGTGAGCTCCAATTCGAGGAGAGAGTACTTGGCTCTGGGAAGTGACCACAGGATCATCTATCCTCTAAACCTACGGTGCAGTGACTACCTACCGTCTTCTACAATACTCAGCCTTACTCGTCAGCCATCTCAGCTCCTCACTTAAGTATTTGTATCTTGTATTGCCTCCCCCACGTCCACTTGCTTCAAAATTGTTTATGTTGTATTAATATGTATATACTGTTAATGTTTAGGTTAAGTTTGGTTAAGGGTAATTTATAAGCTGAATATTTTGTTTAGGGATTTATGGTACTTTATTATACACAACAAAAACTTGCATCCTTTGTCTACCCTTTTATAGTCCGATTGTCTTTGTTTTGTTTTTTTGTTACCTGTTGGGATCTGGGTAGACGTATAACTATATTCTAAATCCCCAACTCGTAACAATATATATATATATATATATATATATATATATATATATATATATATATATATATATATATATATATATATATATATATATATATATATATATGTGTGTGTGTGTGTGTGTGTGTGTGTGTGTGTTGCTACCTGACCCAGCTTGGAGAAGGTCGTGCCTGCAAGTGCTCCCGTTAGAGATCAAGGAAAATGGCCGCCTTGGATCGTTGTGTCTTGGGGGAAGAGGAGGGGAGTGTGGGGAAAGACGACCTCCTTGCCACGCTGTTAAGGCAGCTGGGAAAGTTGAGGAGTGAGGTTGACACTCTAAAGGGGGAAAATGAAGCCCTCAGGATGGAACTCCTACAGGTAGGTGTCCTGCCTAGCAGGACACCTGTGAAGGAGGAGCAGGCGTGGAGAGTGGTTGTCTCCAAGGGGACTAGGGTCAGGCTCAGGAAAGCTGACCAGGGTGTGGAGTGTAGTAGCCCTTACCAGGTGCTGCAGGAAGCTGGCGAGGAAGAGAAGAGGCAGGACGGTATGTAGCAAGGAGAGAAAAGGGCAGTTGTACAAACCCTGCCCACAGGTAAGGTCGTGGTAGTTGGGGACAGCCAGGTGAGGTTTGTAGATTGGGCTTTTTGTGCGAGAGATAAGAAACGTAGGACTAGGGTGTGTTTTCCTGGGGCTGGGATAGGGCATGTAGCTGAGAGGTTAGACAGGGTTTTGTCAGGGGAGGGTACCAATCCAGTAGTGTGTCTTAGTGTGGGAGGAAACGACATAGGTAAGGTTAGGAGTGAGGAACTTTTCAAGAGGTATAGGGAGGCGCTGGGGAAGATTAGAGATAGGGGAGGGATCCCGATAGTATGTGGTGTCTTGCCTAGAAGAGGGGATGGTCGTGAATGGCTGTCCAGGGCAATTGCTATAAATTGCCGACTGGAAAAACATTGTGCAAACAATGGTTGGGCATTCATTGATAGCTGGCAACGACTACCTGTACAGTCGTGACGGAGTACACTTGTCTCGTGAGGGGGTAAAGACGTTGTCTGCATCCCTGGAGCGTGGAATTGTCACTCCGAAGGGGGAGTTTCGCCAGTAGAGAGAGGTCGGGGAAAGTGGGAGTCAAAAAACAAACAGGTCCTGGGAAGTAAAATTAGTTGCTCAGGACAAGGGGTAAAACAGGACCAGGGAAGGGTAGGTTTAAATGTATACTATACAAGGGGAGAGCCTGGAATGGGTAGAAAGAGTAACACTTTGTCACCTGGAGAAAATGATCTTTTAACTAATTTAGGTTGGGACTTCACCATTTTTTCTTGGACTTTTTTTAAGTTTGACTGAGCAATGGTTCCGACTTCAGTTAATTTGTCCCGTAAAGTGTCAATGTATTGGGAAACTGTTGCGGGCTTAATAGATGGAGTGTCAAACCACTGCTCCTTTACTATTTTAAGGGGTCCCCTAATTTGTCTCCCATATAGTAACTCGAATTGGGAGAAACCCAATGACTCCTGGGGACATTCCCTGATGGCAAAGAATAACAAGTCTATGCTTTCATCCCATTCCTTTTGCTGTTCTATACAGTATTTTTTGATCATTGATTTGAAAGTTTGATGGAACCGTTCCAAGCAACCTTGGGATTGTGGGTGGTAAGCCGAAGATGTACAATGGTCCACACTGAGGTCTTTCATCACCTGTTTGAAAAGATTGCTCGTAAAATTGGTGCCCTGATCGGATTGGATCTCTTTAGGAATGCCCACTGAAGTGAAAAGGTGCAAAAGATGTTTGATTACGTTTTTTGAAGTGATGCTTTTAAGGGGAAAAGCCTCAGGATAACGTGTACTGGTATCCATAACTGTGAGCAGGAATTGATTTCCCTTCTTAGTCTTTGGTAATGGGCCCACACAATCCACAACAATCTTTTCAAATGGTGTAGAAAATACTGGGATGGGCTTAATGGGAGCTGCTGGTATACTTTCATTTGGTTTTCCTACCATTTGACAAATATGACAAGATTTTAGGTACTTTGACACATCCTTCCTAAGTCCAGGCCAATAATAGTGTTGGAGGAGCTTTTTATATTGTTACGAACCCCTCCACCCCGCACTACGAACCACGCCATCTATTGTCCTGATCTACCTACCCACCACCACGAGCAACGCCATCTAGGGACGAGACACGTGTATGACTCGTCTTAGTTACCACTCCGAGGTTTCCCTTCTCCATATCCTGGGTTGCGTCACCTCCTCAAAGTCTTCTTTGTCAGCTCCAATTCGAGGAGAGAGACTTGGCTCTGGGAAGTGACCACAGGATCATCTATCCTCTAAACCTACGGTGCAGTGACTACCTACCGTCTTCTACAATACTCAGCCTTACTCGTCAGCCATCTCAGCTCCTCACTTAAGTACATGTATCTTGTATTACCTCCCCCACGTCCACTTGCTTCAAAATTGTTTATGTTGTATTAATATGTATATACTGTTAATGTTTAGGTTAAGTTTGGTTAAGGGTAATTTATAAGCTGAATATTTTGTTAAGGGATTTATGGTACTCTATTATATACAACGAAAACTCGCATCCTTTGTCTACCCTTTTATAGTCCGATTGTCTTTGTTTTTTTTTATTGTTGTTACCTGTTGGGATCTGGGTAGACGTATAACTATATTCTAAATCCCCAACTCGTAACAAATGGCGACCGTGACAGGACTCGACCTTAAGTACCATATTCCTTCCTCCCTTGTTACTCGTTGTTAAATATTCCTCCCAGTCACTTCTGTTCACAATTGCTTTACGGTGGTTTAAAGTTTCCTTCATATGTGTGTGCATATATTGGTATTATCGTACAGTAAGAGTGACAGCCGTAGGATATTACCAAGTGGGACTCACGGATAGGGCAAAAATAATCTCGGCATTTATAACTCCATTTGGTCTTTTTCAATATTTGGTTATGGCGTTTGGCTTTTCTAATGCTCCGGCAACATTCCAGAGGGCCATCAACTACCTTATTCAGGACCTAGGTGGGACGTTCGCCTACCTGGATGACCTGGTGGTGGTGTCGGACAGCTGGGACGAACATCTGGTGCGTTTGGAGATACTGTTCGCACGACTGCAAGAGACTGGATTCACCATAAACCTGGCTAAATCTGCTTTTGGCCGGGCCTCAGTGACTTACCGAGCATATCACAAGTATGGTGAGAGACCTGGCGATCTAAACGTTAGAGGCCATCTTGTCCTCTCACTCCAAGGATTGGTGAAGAACTCATGCGCCTTCCTGGGACGTATGGCTACTACCGTCGGTCTCGGTGAAAGTAATCCTCCAGCGTGGCTGACCCCCACAGACCTTTACCAGTTCAGGTCCCTTACATCTGGAAACCGAGGTGCGGTATCAGCTCCTTCCAATCACCAAAGCCTTCCTTGCCTCCAAGCCTGTAGTCCACCCCCCTGACTACACCTCGCCCTTCCATCTACAAATCGACGCTAGTGGTGTCGGAGTGGGGGCTGTGCTCCTACAACCCGACCCAACCACTGATGTTCTTCACCCTGTGGCGTATTACTCCGCCAAGTTGAAAAAACATCAGACCAACTACTCGACCATAGAGAAGGAGGCCCTGGCTCTGGTGTTGGCAATAAAGAAGTTTGAATGTTACCTCCAGTCTTGCCCACAAACAACCCTAGTCTTCACCGACCATAACCCACTCACGTTCATCCAAACCAACAAGACCTCCAACCAGCGAATCCTCCGCTGGGCTCTCCTCACCCAGCCCTATATTCTACAAGTCCGGCACATAAAGGGGGTCGATAACCTGATTGCAGACTCCTTATCCCGAGCTCCAGTGGAAATGCAGCAGCTACTCTCCAGACGCACCAGTTGATCACCTCCTTCGCGCCAGCGCTACGGAGGTCTTTGGAGGGGGGGTGTTACGAACCCCTCCACCCCGCACTACGAAGCACGCCATCTATTGTCCTGATCTACCTACCCAGCACCACGAGCAACGCCATCTAGGGACGAGACACGAGTATGACTCGTCTTAGTTACCACTCCGAGGTTTCCCTTCTCCATATCCTGGGTTGCGTCACCTCAAAGTCTTCTTTGTCAGCTCCAATTCGAGGAGAGGCACTTGGCTCTGGGAAGTGACCACAGGATCATCTATCCTCTAAACCTACGTGCAGTGACTACCTACCGTCTTCTACAATACTCAGCCTTACTCGTCAGCCATCTCAGCTCCTCACTTAAGTACTGTTATCTTGTATTAACTCCCCCACGTCCACTTGCTTCAAAAAAAATTGTTTATGCTTAAAATAATATGCATATACTCGTTAATGTTTAGGTTGCTTGGTTAAGGGTAATTTATAAGCTGAATATTTTGTTAAGGGATTTATGGTACTCTATTATATACAACGAAAACTCGCATCCTTTGTCTACCCTTTTATAGTCCGATTGTCTTTGTTTTTTTTTTATTGTTGTTACCTGTTGGGATCTGGGTAGACGTATAACTATATTCTAAATCCCCAACTCGTAACAATATGTTTTCAGGATTCCCAAATGTCCTGAAATACCATCATGGGCAAGGGCAATTAATGCTGGTCTGACTGAGGTGGGAATTACCACTTGATGTATTTCAGACCACGTGTCTAGCTGGGCAAGCTCAGGGGGCCTATAGGCCCTCATCAAAATCCCTTCATGATAATAAAAACACGGAAGGGTGTTAAAATCTTTACCCTCAACTGCTGCATGATGAAGTTTATTCAAAGATGGATCAGATTGTTGGGCTTTAACGAGCTCATCCTTACTAATGGTCGTATTGTACAGATCTTCTGTGGGTAGTAAGATATTGGAGGTGGTTTCAGATGAAGAGGGCCCATTTCGCACACTCTGTGACCGGGTGACAGCACAAGATGGGAAAAGATGAGAATAGTTTCTTTTAAGGTCAGTGGTGGAGCGATAAGGTATGAGAGTCGACTGTCTTTATGTTAGAACCACCAGACTCCTACCAAGTCATTACCTAATATTAAAATGAATGCCGCACACAGGCATTGGGTCTTTCCCTGCGGCTATTTGCACTTCCCCAGCAATCAAGCGGACATTGGAGGTGCACTTAGCTAAAGGATAGGGAAGAATGGGACAGAGATCTGAAATTAGAACACACTCTCATTAGTAAATGCGGTAGATATATCAGGAATGATGCTAAACAGGAGGATAGATTGTGCTGTGCCCGTATCACGTAGTATACGAATAGGGAAAGAACGAGACCCCTCTATGATTGAAATTTTTCCCTCATAGGTGAATGAAGAGAAGAGATCCTGATGGGGCCTTTCCACATTGGTGTTTGCTATTGGTTTGGATTTGGGATCCAGGGAACTACTTTTAGCAATTCGACACTTTGGGTGTTTACAAGTCTGGATCGTATGGCCTGGGTTTTTACAGTAAGAACAAGTAAACTTGGTTGCATCAGGGGGGGTAGGTGTGGGACCTTTCGACCTACCACTCACGCCCCCAAGGCTATCATCAGAGGAGGACCTAACATGTCGGGAAGCACCACGTTCTCTACTGCCCAGTGACTCCACCAGCAAGGCGTACGCATCAGCCAGCTCAGCCGCACGCCCTAAATTAACCTCTCCACGCTCCTCCACATGCTTCAAGATGTGAAATGGTATCTTGCT
>NW_024743357.1:0-5000 GCF_018991925.1 Homarus americanus | reverse complement strand
CCTTTCTTACAGGAGGATCTAAATAAACTGCAGGGGTGGTCTGAAAAATGGCAAATGAAATTCAACACCAGCAAGTGCAGCGTACTTAATATTGAAAGAACAAATACTGTCAATGTATACAGCCTTAACAACATCAACCTGGAGAAGTCGACTTGTGAAAGAGACCTACTGGTACTTGCAAGCCCGGACCTACGGCCTAGAAAACAGTACGTTAATGTTCGAAATAAGGCAGACAGAGTATTAGGTTTTATATCTAGAAGTGTAAGTAATAAGAGTGCAGAGGTATTATTGCAACTATATCTTGCGCTAGTCAGACCGCACCTCGATTATGCGGTTCAGTTCTAGTGCCCTTATTATAGAATGGATATCAATTCACTAGAGTCGGTGCAGTGAAGAATGACGAAAATGATTCCGGGACTTAGAAACCTTCCATATCAGGATAGGTCAAAGAAACTAAACTTGCATTCCCTAGAAAGACGAAGAGTGCTGGGAGATATGATAGAAGTATTTAAGTGGGTGAAAGGAGTCAATAAAGGGGATATAGATAAAGTTCTTATAATATCCGAGCAGGATAGAACTCGAAGCAACGGATTTAAGTTGGATAAGTTTAGGTTTAGGAGGGAGATAGGAAGAAACTGGTTCACAAATAGGGTGGTGGACGAGTGGAACAAGCTTAGCAACTACGTAGTAAGTTGCTGGAACGCTGGAAAGTTTCAAAAGGAGACTGGATAGATTCATGGATGATAGAGAGTGGTAGTCACTCTCGACAGGAGCTGCCATGCACAGGCCAACCGGCCTATTGCAGACTCCTTATTTTCTTATGTTCTTGTGTTCTTATGTTCTTCGCAGTGGATTTGGTGGATATAGTTTTCTTCACAGTGGCTTTGATGGATATAATCTTTCTTCACAATGGATTTGGTGGATATAGTCTTTCTTCACAGTGGATTTGGTGGATATAGTCTTTCTTCACAGTGGATTTGGTGGATATAGTCTTTCTTCACAGTGGATTTGGTGGATATAGTCTTTCTTCACAGTGGCTTTGGTGGATTTTTTCTCTGTTTCTTCAGTGTTTATCTTTTTACAGTGACTTCACAGTGGCTTTACTAAGGTTTTAAGTCCAACAGACGATCCCTATATGGTGGAGAGAGCAGGATTATCTAGAACAATGATGACACAGAAGGTGATAAGAGGTCAGGAAGCTGTTGTGTTCAATTGAAAGGTTTTCTCTTCTGAAACCATCAATATTGTCTCCAGAATCATGTTATGAAGAATTTTTGGATCTCATGAATATTGATTATCCCCAAAAGCACTCCCGTAACACTTTTCCTCTGATTAAGTTAGATTATGTTCGGTTATTTTAAATTAGATTAGATTATGATGTGTTGGGTAAAAGTTATGGGAAGTAATCATGAAATGAATGATGCTGCGAAGCTAATCTCAAGGAGATCCAAATTAAATTGCATAGTGCTGAGTTCATCCTCGAGCAAATTCATCGTTTGAAAACACTGTTAGAGAGTATTTTTATATTTCAAGTGCAAATACTGTTTTACTTTTAAACCGTTTGTCCGACCCCATAAATGAGACGACAATTTGACTTTGAAATTAAGAAGTATCTTTCACTCCAAGACTGTGTTTCACTGAGTTTCAGGTGACACTCCTCTATTAATTCCTTTATCATCGTGTCTGCTGCCTCCATTATATACCAGTAATAATAGATCTCGTCTAACATAAACAACTAAAGTATGATGTCCTCTACGGTACACGACGCGAACCGAGGTAAGAGGTCGCTGCTGCCAGTATTATTACTAACTCTTGGTAACCTATCACTTCACAGCCTTGATCACTAAATATTGTTACTTCTCAAGAATGTACAACTAGTCTTTAACTGCTAATTAGTGCATTCCAAGTGTATATTGCTAATAAATGCATGATACATTTTCTCTCTCATGCACGTCCAGCGTTTCACCCAGCTGGCTGGTGATGGTTAATTAGCACACCGAGCTGAGTGTTGCCTCACTGAACGTGCCACCGTTGTTTCTAGGTCAGAAGAATTGTTTACTGTAAGTTATTTTGTGTACCAACAACTGACCACAACTCACCCTAGTCCCCCCGGCCCACGTGACCCTATCTTGTCTGAAACCGAGATGCAGCTTTCGTTATTCTGTATTAATATAATCTATATAATCTTTTGCTACTGTATATCATTAAAATTTACTACGCAGAATGAAGATGTAATGAACGGTGTCTAGACTTTATCGATATGCAGGGAGGATACATTTACTGAGGTGAATTATTCTTGTTGCGGTCTTTCGGTCTGGTATCATGGCGGCGATCCAGATCGTCTCGCGAGGTCATAACCGTAGTGGTGTGACTAGTGTAGTGTGTTTCCATCGTATAAATTATACACACAAAACATCTAGCGCTTCTGCCACTCGGTTGCACGTTGTTTGTGGTACGTGTGACGGTCACTTTCGGCACCATGTTGGTATTCTTAGGACGATGGCCCAAGGTGCCCTGACACGCCATGCATCGTCAAGCATGTGTTTTCAGTATTTTGCTCACGGATGTGGAAAATATGTTAGTCTTAACTGGACATGACCTCAGTGTGCGGAAAACCAGGTGATAACGTGATGACTTAATCTGGGGAAGAGATGCTAGCCTCCAGCCTCTGATGATTCGATAAGAAGGAGAATATGAGCCAGAGACAGAGTGAATGAGAGAAATCTAATAAGACAGACGTATGGAGAAACATAAATAGAATAAAGGAGTAGGGCCAGGTGCTAACTCATCTCTGAATGAGCAAAACTGAGGAAGGATATATCCTAAGATTTAAACTATAGATACGATACATACAGGAACTCCCAATTAAGTAGTCCATCATGATGAAAGGGTTGAGGAAAACATAGCAATATTTTGGCTAACAATATATCCAGACTACTGACATGAGAGAAATACCGAGCCTATATCAGCCAGTTTGTATTATATTTTATTAGCTTAAACACCACAGCGCTATTTGGGATGTTTGGCTACATTAAATTAGGTTCGGTTAGGTTAAATTTAGGGTGGTTAATCTTAAGATGAAAAAAGGTGGGGCTAATTTTAGGGCAACTTAAAAAATAAACAAGATGAGGACTTCATTACATGTCTTACAAAATTTAAGACACTGTTGTTAAGTGCCATTTCTTGCTCACTATTGTATGCCATAAAGATACAGTGGTTCACGTTGCCTGAAGCTTAATGTTGAAGTTAGTGAAGTAGGTTACCAGCAGATGTTTAGTGGAGTAGGTTACCAGCAGGTGTTTAGTAGAGTAGGTTACTACAGATGTTTAGTGGAGCAGGTTACCAGCAGATGTTTAGTGGAGCAGGTTACCAAAGCAGGTGTTTAGGAGCAGGTTACCAGCAGGTGTTTAGTGTGGAGCAGATTAACAACAGGCTTTTAGTAGAGTAGGTTACCAGCAGATGTTTAGTGGAGAGGTTACCAGCAGAGGAGAGAGAGAGTAGATTACCAAACAGGTTTTAGGTAGAGTAGGTTACCAGCAGATGTTTAGTGGAGTAGGTTACCAGCAGGTGTTTAGTAGAGTAGGTTACCAGCAGATGTTTAGTGGAGTAGATGACCAAACAGGCTTTTAGTAGAGTAGGTTACCAGCAGATGTTTAGTAGAGTAGGTTACCAGCAGATGTTTAGTGGAGTAGGTTACCAGCAGGTGTTTAGTAGAGTAGGTTACCAGCAGGTGTTTAGTGGAGTAGGTTACCAAGCAGGCTTTTAGTGGAGTAAGTTATCAGCAGGTGTTTAGTGGAGTAAGTTATCAGCAGGTGTTTAGTGGAGTAGGTTACCAGCAGGTGTTTAGTAGAGTAGGTTACCAACAGGTGTTTAGTGGAGTAGGTTACCAAGCAGGCTTTTAGTGGAGTAAGTTATCAGCAGGTGTTTAGTGGAGTAAGTTATCAGCAGGTGTTTAGTGGAGTAGGTTACCAGCAGGTGTTTAGTGGAGTAGATTTCCAAGCATGTGTTTAGTGGAGTAGGTTACCAGCAGGTGTTTAGTGGAGTAGGTTACCAAGAGACAGGGAAGAGGGGGGAAGGTGGGGGCGTCACGTGCAGATAGAAGGTCACCCCTCGTGGCAGGTATTTTGTACCTTTCTCGAGGGTGGAGAAAGTAGAAACAAGACGCTGAGGTCAGGCATCCCTATGTTTATTTCCAGGTTAACCAAAGCCAACCATATAACCTCCGATTAGTAATATTATCTTCTTTGTAAGCACCCATTAGAAACATTACTATTTTTTTAAACACAATAATCAGTTGACCTCTGACCCTCAGCCAGTGCGGACCTGTGTTCCTGTCAGTGTTAGTGAGTGATATAGTGACATGGCAGCTGCTGACGAGTACTCGACCACCTCTCACGTTCTCCAGCTTTGTCTTGCCTTGCAAGACCGACTGGAGAAGGTTGAGAAGGAGGTCCAGAGTCTCAAGGGCGAAAACTTAGCCTTGAAGCTAGTTTTAGAGGAGAAGAAACCTTTGCTGTCAGAAGGACGTGAAGTTGAAGTGGATTCATGGAAGGTAGTTGCTGCTAGTGCTACAAAATGCACTCTAAAAAGGCACTCAGCTGTAGACCTAAACAACAGGTTCAGCACCTTAAGTGCCGAGGTGAGGAAGGTGCTAACACCACGAGTGCTACTCCTCTGTTAGTGTGGAGAGAGGGAGTAGCGCAGGTAAGAAATCACCACACTCAGGTAAGGTCAAATGTGTTTCTGTCATGGGAGACTCGATGGTGAAGTATTTAGGTAACAATCTCTGCACTAAAGTTAGGAAGCTCGATGTCTCCCCGGGCAGGGATAGGTAGAGTACTGAGAGAGTGGAGAACGTCATTGATGACTGTGGAGACAACCCCATAGTCTTACTCAGTGCAGGAGGCAATGACGTAGGCAGTGGCGTAGCTAGAGTGTGATGCCGGCGGGCTATGAGTTTGCCCTCTGGCCCCCCACAAAAATACATATTGCACCAATGC
>NW_024743356.1:0-14181 GCF_018991925.1 Homarus americanus | reverse complement strand
CCTTGACGAGTATAACAAAGTCCCCTTAACCGAGTATAACAAAGTCCCCTGATCGAGTCTAACATATCCCCTGATCGAGTATAACAAAGTCCCCTAATCGAGTATAACAAAGTCCCCTAATCGAGTATAACAAAGTCTCCTGGACGAGTATAACAAAGTCCTCTAGTCGAGTATAAAAAAGTCCCCTGATCAAGTATAACAAAGTCCCCTGATCAAATATAACAAAGTCCCCTGGTCGAGTATAGCAAGGTCCCCTAGTCGAGTATAAGAAAGCCCCCTCATCGAGTATAACAAAGGATCCTAATCGAGTATAACAAAGTCCCCTGATCGAGTATAACAAAGTCCCCTGTTCGAGTATAACAAAGTCCCCTGGTCGAGTATAACATATCCCCTGATCAAGTATAACAAAGTCCTCTGGTCGAGTATAAAAACGTCCTCTGATCGCGTATAACAAAGTCACTTGGTCGAGTATAACAAAGTCATCTGATCGAGTATTACAAAGTCCCCTGATCGAGTATAACTTAGTCCCCTAATCAAGTATAACAAAGTCCTCTGATCGAGTATAACAAAGTCCCCTGATCGAGTATAACATATCCCCTGATCGAGTATAACAAAGTCCCCTGGTCGAGTATAACAAAGCCCCCTCATCGAGTATAACAAAGGCCCCTAATCGAGTATAACAAAGTCCCCTGTTCGAGTATAAAAAAGTCCCCTGATCGAGTATAACAAAGTCTCCTGGTTGAGTATAACAAAGTCCCCTGATTGAGTATAACATATCCCCTGACCGAGAATAACAAAGTCCTCTGGTCGAGTAAAAAAAAGTCCCCTGATCGCGTTTAACAAAGTCCCCTGGTCGCGTATAACAAAGTCCACTCATCGAGTATAACAAAGGCCTCTCATTGAGTATAACAAAGTCCATCGGTCAGGTATAAAAAAGTCCCATGATCGAGGATATCAAAGTCCCCAGATCGAGTATAACAAAGTCCCCTGATCGAGTATAACAAAGTCCCCTGATCGAGTATAACATATCCCCTGACCGAGTATACCAAGTCCCTGGTGGAGTATAACAAAGTCCCCTAATCGAGTATAACAAAGCCTCCTGGTCGAGTATAACAAAGTTTTCTAATCGAGTCCAAAAAAGGCCCCTAGTCAAGTATAACAAAGTCCTTTGATCTACTATAACAAAGGCCCCTCATCGAGTATAACAAAGGCCCCTCATCGAGTATAACAAAGTCCCTTGATCGAGTATACCAAAGCCGCCTAAACGAGTATAACAAAGTATCCTGGTCGAATATAACAAATTCCCCTTATCGAGTATAACAAAGGCCCCTCATCGAGTATAACAAAGTCCATTGGTCTAGTATAAATAAGTTCCCTGGTCGAGTATAACAAAGTCCCCTGATCGAGTATGACAAAGTCCCCTGATCGAGTATAACAAAGCCCCCTGCTCGAGTTTAACAAAGTCCCCTGATCGAGGATAACAAAGACCCTGATCGAGTATAACAAAGGCCCCTCGTCAAGTCCAAAAAAGGCCCCTAGTCGAGTATAACAAAGTCCACTCATCTACTATAACAAAGGCCCCTCATCGAATATAACAAAGGACCCTCATCGAGTATAACAAAGTCCCTTGATCGAGTATAACACTGTCCACTGTTCGAGTCTAACAAAGTCCCCTTATCGAGTATAACAGATTCCCCTTATCGAGTATAACAAAGTCCCCTTATCGAGTATAACGAAGACCCCTTATCGAGTATAAAAAAGGCCCCTGGTCGAGTATAACAAAGTTCTCTGATCGAGTATAACAAAAGTCCCCTGATCGAGTATAACAAAGTCCCCTGATCGAGCATAACAAAGTCCTCTGATCGATTATAACAATGTCCCTGGTCGAGTAAAACAAAGGGCCCTGATCGAGTAAGACAAAGTCCCCTGATAGAGTATAATAAAGTCCCCTGGTCGAGAATAAAAAAGTCCCCTAATCGCGTATAACAAAGTCCCTTGGTCGAGTATAACAAAGTCATCTGGTCGAGTATAACAAAGTCCCCTGATCGAATATAACATATCCCCTGGTCGAGTATAACAAAGTCCCCTGGTCGAATATAACAAAGCCCCCTCATCGAGTATAACAAAGGCCCCTAATCGAATATAACAAAGTCCCCTGATCGAGTATAAAAAAGTCCCCTGATCGAGTATAACAAATTCTCCTGGTTGAGTATAACAAAGTCCCCTGATCGAGTATAACATATCCCCTGACCGAGTATAACAAAGTCGTCTGATCGAGTAAAAAACGTCCCCTGATCGGGTTTAACAAAGTCCCCTGGTCGAGTATAACAAAGTCCCCTCATCGAGTATAACAAAGGCCCCTCATTGAGTATAACAAAGTCCATTGTTCAAGTATAAAAAAGTCCACTGATCGAGGTTATCAAAGTCCCCTGATCGAGTATAACAAAGGCCCCTCATCGAGTCCAAAAATGGCCCCTAGTGGAGTATAACAAAGTCCTCTGATATCCTATAACAATGTCCCCTGATCGAGTCTAACAAAGTCCCCTTATCGAGTATAACAAAGTCCCCTTATCGAGTATAACAAAGTCCCCTAATCGAGTATAAAAGAGGCCCCTTGTCGAGAATAACAAAGTCCCCTGATTGAGTATAAGAAAACTCCCCTGATCGAGTATAACATATCCCCTGATCGAGTATATCAAAGTCCTCTGCTCGAGTATAAATAAGTCCCCTGATCGCGTTTAACAAAGTCCCCTGGTTGAGTATAACAAAGTCCCCTGATCGAGTATAACAAAGGCGCCTCATTGAGTATAACAAAGTCCATTGGTCAGGTATAAATAAGTCCCCTGGTCGAGTGTAACAAAGTCCCCTAATCGAGTAAAACAAAGCCCTCTGGTCGAGTATAAAAAAGTCACCTGATCGAGTATAACAAAGTCCCCTGGTCGAGTATAACAAAGTCCTCTGGTCGAGTATAAAAAAGTCCCCTGATCGAGTATAACAAAGTCCCCTGATCGAGTATAACAAAGTCCTCTGGTCGAGTATAACAAAGTCCACTGATCGAGTATAACAAAGTCCCCTGGTCGAGTATAACAAAGTCCCCTAATAGAGTATAACAAAGGCCCCTCATCGAGTATAGCAAAGTCCATTGGTCAAATATAGGAAAGTCCACTGAACGAGTATAACAAACTCCCCCGATCGAGTATAACAAATTCCTCTAGTCGAGTATGACAAAGTCCCCTGATAAAGTATAAAAAAGTCTCCTGGTCGAGTATATCAAAGTCCCCTGATCGAATATAACAAAGTCCCCTGGACGAGTATAGCAAAGTCCCCTGGTCATGTATAACAAAGCCCCCTCATCGAGTATAACAAAGGCCAGTAATCGAGTATAACAAAGTCCCCTGATCGAGTACAACAAAGTCCCCTGTTTGATTTAAGAAAGTCCCCTGGTTGAGTATAACAAAG
The DNA here is from genome assembly GCF_018991925.1 of Homarus americanus. NCBI lineage: Eukaryota > Metazoa > Arthropoda > Malacostraca > Decapoda > Nephropidae > Homarus > Homarus americanus. The sequence continues at coordinate 10,722 of NW_024743356.1, read as the reverse complement.
TCCCCTGATCGAGCATAACATATCTCCTGATCAAGTTTAACAAAGTCCTCTGGTCGAGTATAAAAAGTCCCCTGATCGCTTATAACAAAGTCCCCTGGTCAAGTATAACAAAGTCCCCTGATCAAGTATAACAAAGGCCCCTCATTGAGTATAACAATGTCCATTGGTCAAGTATAATAAAGTCCCCTAGTCGAGTATAACAAAGTCCCCTGATCGAGTATAATAAAGTGCTCTGGTCGAGTATAAAAAAGTCCCTGATTGAGTATAACAAAGTCCCCTTGTCGAGTATAACAAACTCCCCTTGTCGAGTATAACAAAGTCCCCTGATCGAGTATAACAAAGGCCCCTCGTCGAGTCCAAAAAAGGCCCCTAGTCGAGTATAACAAAGTCCCCTGATCAAGTATAATAAATTACTCTGGTCGAGTATAAAATAGTCCCTGATTGAGTATAACAAAGGACCCTCATCGAGTATAACAAAGTCCCTTGATCGAGTATAACAAAGCCGCCTTAACGAGTATAACAAAGTATCCTCGTCGAGTATAACAATGTCCCCTGTTCGAGTCTAACAAAGTCCCCTTATCGAGTATAACAAATTCCCCTTATCGAGTATAACAAAGTCTCTTGATCGAGTATAACAAAGCCGCCTAATCGAGTATAACAAAGTATCCTGGTCGAGTATAACAATGTCCCCTGGTCGAGTATAACAAAGTCCCATGATCGATTATAACAAAGTACTCTGGTCGAGTATAAAAAAGTCCCTGATTGAGTATAAAAAAGGCCCCTGGTAGAGTATAACAAAGTCCCCTGACCGAGTATAACATAGGTCCCCTGATCGAGTATAGCAAAGTACCCTGATCGAATATAACAAAGTCCCCTGATCGATTATAACAAAGACCCCTTGACGAGTATAACAAAGTCCCCTTAACCGAGTATAACAAAGTCCCCTGATCGAGTCTAACATATCCCCTGATCGAGTATAACAAAGTCCCCTAATCGAGTATAACAAAGTCCCCTAATCGAGTATAACAAAGTCTCCTGGACGAGTATAACAAAGTCCTCTAGTCGAGTATAAAAAAGGCCCCTGATCAAGTATAACAAAGTCCCCTTATCGAGTATAACAAAGTCTCTTAATCGAGTATAAAAAAGGCCCCTGGTCGAGTATAACAAAGTCCCCTGATCGAGTATGACAAAAGTCCCCTGATCGAGTATAACAAAGTCCCCTAATCGAGCATAACAAAGTCCTCTGATCGATTATAACATATCCCCTGGGATCGAGTATAAATAAATGTCCTCAATCGAGTATTATAACAAAGTCCCCTTGTCGAGTATAACAAATGTCCCCTAATCGAGTATAACAAAGTCCCCTAATCGAGTATAACAAAGTCTCCTGGACGAGTATAACAAAGTCCTCTAGTCGAGTATAAAAAAGTCCCCTGATCGAGTATAGCAAAGTCCCCTAGTCGAGTATAAGAAAGCCCCCTCATCGAGTATAACAAAGGCTCCTAATCGAGTATAACAAAGTCCCCTGATCGAGTATAACAAAGTCCCTTGTTCGAGTATAACAAAGTCCCCTGGTCGAGTATAACATATCCCCTGATCAAGTATAACAAAGTCCTCTGGTCGAGTATAAAAACGTCCTCTGATCGCGTATAACACAGCCACTTGGTCGAGTACAACAAAGTCATCTGATCGAGTATAACAAAGTCCTCTGGTCGAGTAAAAAAAAGTCCCCTGATCGCGTTTAACAAAGTCCCCTGGTCGGGTATAACAAAGTCCACTCATCGAGTATAACAAATGCCTCTCATTGAGTATAAAAAAGTCCATTGGTCAAGTATAAAAAAGTCCCCTGATCGAGGATATCAAAGTCCCCAGATCGAGTATAACAAAGTCCCCTGATCGAGTATAACAAAGTCCCTTGATCGAGTATAACATATCCCCTGACCGAGTATAACCAAGTCCCTGGTAGAGTATAACAAAGTCCCCTAATCGAGTATAACAAAGCCTCCTGGTCGAGTATAACAAAGTTTTCTAATCGAGTCCAAAAAAGGCCCCTAGTCAAGTATAACAAAGTCCTTTGATCTACTATAACAAAGGCCCCTCATCGAGTATAACAAAGGCCCCTCATCGAGTATAACAAAGTCCCTTGATCGAGTATACCAAAGCCGCCTAATCGAGTATAACAAAGTATCCTGGTCTAGTATAACAATGACCCCTCTTCGAGTCTAACAAAGTCCCCTTATCGGGTATAACAAAGTCCCCTAATCGAGTATAAAAGAGGCCACTGGTCGTGTATAACAAAGTCCCTGATAGAGAGCAACAAAGTCCTGATCGAGTATAACAAAGTCCCCCTGATCGAGTATACCACATCCTGATCGAGTATAACAAAGACCCTGGTCGAGTATAGCAAAGTCCCCTAATCAAGTATGAAAAGTCCCCCTGGTCGAGTATAGCAAAGTCCCCTGATCGTGTATAACAAAGGCCCCTCATTGAGTATAACAACGTCCATTGGTCAAGTTTAAAAAAGTCCCCTGGTCGAGTATAAGAAAGTCCCCTAATCATGTATAACAAAGTCCACTGATTGAGTATAACAAAGTCCCCTCATCGAGAATTACATATCACCTGATCAAGTCTAACAAATTCCTCTGGTCGAGTATAACAAAGCTCCCTGATCGAGTATAACAAAGTCCCCAGGTCGAGTATAACAAAGTCCCCTGGTCGAGAATAACAAAGTCCCCTGATCAAGTATAAAAAAATCCCTGGTCGTGCATATAACAAAGTCACCTGACTGAGTATAATAAAGTCTCTGGCTGGAGTATAGCAAAGTCCCCCTGATCGATTATACAAAATCCTCTTGGTCAGGAGTATAAAAAAGTCCTGATTGAGTATAACAAAGGCCCCTCATCGAAAGTATAACAAAGTCCATTGGTCAAGTATAAAAGTCCCCTGGTTGAGTATAAACAAAGTCCCCTGGATTGAGCATAACAAAAGTCCCTGACCTAGTATAACAAAGGCCCCTATCGAGTCCAAAGAGGCCCTCATCGAGTATAAGAAATTCTTTATCTACTATAACAAAGGCCCATCGTCGAGTATAACAAAGTCCATTGGTCAAGTATAAAAACGTCCCCTGGTCGAGTATAACTAAGTCCCCTAATCGTGTATATCAAAGTCTCCTGGTCGAGTATAGCATATCCCCTGATCGAATATACCAAAGTCCCTGGTGGAGTATAACAAAGTCCACTGATCGAATATAACAAAGTCCCCTGATCGAGTATAACAAAGGCCCCACATCGAGTATATCAAACTCCATTGATCAAGTATAAAAACGTGCCCTAGTCGAGTATAACAAAGTCCTCTGATCTAATATAACAAAGTCCCCTGATCAAGTATAACATATCCCCTGATCGAGTATAACAAAGTCCTCTGGTCGAGTATAACAAAGTCCCCTCATCGAGTATAACAAAGTCCCCTGGTTGAGTTTAGCAATGTCCCCTGATCGAGTATAACAAAGGCCCCTCATCGAGTATAGTAAAGTCCATTGGTGAAATATAGGAAAGTCCACTCATCGAGTATAACAAAGTCCCCCGATCGAGTATAACAATGGCCTCTGGTCAAGTATGAGAAAGTCCCCTGATCAAGTATAAAAAAGTCCCCTAGTCTAGTATAACAAAGTCCCCTAAACGAGTATAACAAAGGGCCCTGATCGAGTAAGACAAAGTCTCCTGATCGAGCATAACAATGTCCCCTGATCCTAGTATAACAAAGCCCCCTGGACGAGTATAACAAAGTCCCCTGAACCGAGTATAACAAAGTCCTCTGATCTAGTATAACATATCCTCGGATCGAGAATAACAAACCCCTTCTTGGTCGAAAGATAAAAAGTCCCCTGATCGAAAGTATAACAGTTCCCGTCGAGTATAACAAAGTCCGCTCATCGAGTATAACAAAGGCCCCTCATCGAGTATAACAAAGTCCATTTGTCAAGTATAAAAAAGTTCACTGGTCGAGTATAACAAAGTCCCCTAATCGAGTATAACAAAGCCCCCTGCTCGAGTATAACGAAGTTCCCTGGTCGAGTATAGCAAAGTCCCCTCATCGAGTATAACAAAGCCTCCTTATCGAGTATAACAAAGTCCCCTGATCGAGTATAACAAAGCTCCCTACTCAAGTATAACAAAGGCCCCTGATCGAGTCCAAAAAAGGCCTCTAATCGAGTATAACAAAATCCCCTGATCTAGTATAACAAAAGCCCCTCAATCGAAGTATAATGGAAGTCCCCTGGTCGAGTATAACAACGTCCCCTGTTCGAGTCTAACAGCATCCTTATGGAGTATAAATAAATTCCCCTAATCGAGAATAAAGTCCCCTTTATCGAGTATAACAGTCCCTAATCGAGTATAACAGCGCTCCCTGGTCGAGTATAACAAAGTCCTTATCGAAAGTATATAACAAAGTCCCCTAATCGAGTATACCAAAGGTCTCTGATAGAATAAGATAAAGTCCCCTTATCAAGTATAAAAAAGTCCCCTGGCCCAGTATAACAAAGTCCCTAGATCGAGCATACCAAAGTCCGCTGATCGATTATAACAAAGTCCCCTAATCGAGTATACCAAAGGTCTCTGATAGAGTAAGATAAAGTCCCCTAATCGAGTATAACAAAGCCCCCTGCTCGAGTATAACAAAGTCCCCTGGTCGAGTATAGCAAAGTCCCCTAATCGAGTATAACAAAGCATCCTGATCGAGTATAACAAAGTCCCCTGATCGAGTATAACAAAGCCCCGTGCTCGAGTATAACAGAGTCCCCTGATCGAGTACAAAAAAGGCCTCTAATCGAGTATAACCAATTCCCCTGATTTAGTATAACAAAGGCCCCTGATCGAGTGTAACAAAGGCCCCTCATCGAGAATAAGAAGGTCCCCTGAAAGAGTATAACATAGCCGCCTAATCGAGTATAACAAAGTCCCCTTATCGAGTATAACAAATTCCCCTTATCGAGTATAACAAAGTCGCCTTATCGAAATATAACAAAGTCCCCTAATCGAGAATAACAAAGGCCCCTGGTCGAGTATAACAAAGTCCCTGATCGAGTATAACAAAGTCCCCTAATTGAGTATAAAAATGTCCCCTGGTCCAGTGTACCGTGCACTTGATCGAGAATAAAAGACCCCTCAATGAAAGTATAACAAAGTCCCTAGATCGAGCACATACCAAAGTCCCCTAATCGATTATAACAATGTCCCCAGGTTGAGTATAGCAGCGGCCCTGACGAGTAAGACAAAGTCCCCGATCGAGTATAACAACGTCCCCGATCGTGTATAACAAAGTCCTGGTCCAGTATATTAAAGTCCCCTGATCGAGTATAACAAAGTCCCCTGGTTGAGTTTAACAAAGTCTCCTGGTCGAGTATAACAAAGTCCCCTGATCTAGTATAACAAAAGCCCCTGATCGAGTATAACAAACGCCCCTCATCGAGTATAAGAAAGTCCCCTGATCGAGTATAACAAAGCCGCCTAATCGAGTATAACAAAGTCTTCTGGTCGAGTATAACAAAGTCCCCTGTTCGAGTCTAACAAAGTCCCCTTATCGAGTATAACAAATTCCCTTATCGAGTATAAGAAAGTCCCCTTATCGAGTATAACAAAGTCACCTAATCGAGTATAACAAAGGCCCCTGGTCGAGTATAACAAAGCCCCCTGGACGAGTATAACAAAGACCCCTGATCGAGTATAACAAATTCCCCGGATCGAGTATAACAAAGTTACCTTATCGAGAATAACAAAGTCCCCTAATCGAGTATAAAAAAGGCCCCTGGTCGAGTATAACAAAGTCCCCTGATCGAGTGTAACAAAAGTCCCCTGATCGAGTATAACAAAGTTCCCTGATCGAGTATAACAAATCCGCCTAATCGAGTATAACAAAGTCCCCTGGTCGACTCTGTCAAAGACCCTTTATCGAGTATAACAAATTCCCCTTATCGAGTATAACAAAGTTCCCTTATCGAGAATAACAAAGTCCCCTAATCGAGTATAAAAAAGGCCCCTGGTCGAGTATAACAAAGTCAACTGATCGAGTGTAACAAAAGTACCCTGATCCAGTATAACAAAGTCCCCTGATCGAGTATAAAAATGTCCCCTTGTCCAGTGTAACAAAATCCCCTGATCGAGTATAACAAAGTCCCCTGGTTGAGTATAACAAAGTCCCCTGATCGAGTATAACATATCCCCTGATTGAGTATAACGAAGTCATCTGGTCGAGTATAAAAAAGTTCCCTCATCGAGTATAACAAAGTTCCCTGGTCGAGTATAACAAAGTCCCCTCATCGAATATAACTAAGGCCCCTCATCGAGTATAACAAAGTCCATTGGTCAAGTATAAAAATGATCCCTGGTCGAGTATAACAAAGTCCCCTTATCGAGTATAACAAAGTCCCCTGGTCGAGTATAGCAAAGTCCCCTGATCGAGTATAACAAAGCCCCCTGCTCGAGTATAACAATGTCCCCTGGTCGAGTCCAAAAAAGGCCTCTAATCGAGTATAACAAAGTCCCCTCATCTAGTATAACAAAGGCCCCTGATCGAGTATAACAAAGGCCCCTCATCGAGTATAAGAAAGTCCCTGATCGAGTATAACAAAGCCGCCTAATCGTTTATAACAAAGTCCCCCGGTCGAGTATAGCAAAGGGCCCTGATCGAGTAAGACAAAGTCCCCTGATCGAGTATAACAAAGTCCCCTCATCGAGTAAAACAAACTCCCCTGATCGAGTATAACATATCCCCTGATCGAGTATAACTAAGTCCCCTGATCGAGTATAACATATCCCCTGATCGAGTATAACAAAGTCCCTGGTGGAGTATAACAAAGTTCCCTGATCGAGTATAACAAAGGCCCCTCATCGAGTATAGCAAAGTCCATTGGTCAAATATAGGAAAGTCCACTGATCGAGTATAACAAAGTCCCAGATCGAGCATAACAAAGTCCCCTGATCGATTATAACAAAGTCCTTTGGTCGAGTATAGCAAAGGGCCCTGATCGAGTAAGACAAAGTCCCCTGATCGAGTATAACAAAGTCCCCTAATCGAGTATAACAAAGCCCCCTGGACGAGAATAACAAAGTTCCCTGATCGAGAATAAGAAAGTCCCATGATCGAGTATAAGAAAGTCCCCTGGTCCAGTATAACAAAGTCCCGTGATCGAGTATAACATATCCCCTGATCAAGTATTACAAAGTCTCCTGGCCCAGTATAACAAAGTCCCCAGATCGAGCGTACCAAAGTCCCCTGATCGAGTATAACAAAGCCCCCTGGACTAGTATAACAAAGAACCCTGATCGAGTATAACAAAGTCCCCTGATCGAGTATAACAAAGTCCTCTGTTCGAGTATAACAAAGTCCCCTAATCGAGTATAACCAAGTCCCCTGGTCGAGTATAACACTGTCCCCTGATCGAGTATAACAAAGGCCACTCATCGAGAATAACAATGTCCCCTGATCGAGTATAACAAAGCCCCCTGCTCGAGTATAAGAAAATCCCCTGATCGAGTATAACATATCCCCTGATTGAGTATAACAAAGTCATCTGGTCGAGTATAAAAAAGTCCCCTGATCGAGTATAACAAAGTCCCCTGATCCTAGTATAACAAAGCCCCCTGGACGAGTATGACAAATACCCCTGAACCGAGCATAACAAAGTCCCCTGATCGAGTGTAACAAAAGTCCCCTAATCGAGTATTAAAATGTCCCCTGGTCCAGTGTAACAAAGTCCGCTGATCGAGTATAGAAAAGTTCCCTGGCCCAGTATAACAAAGTCCCCAGATCGAGCATAACAAAGTCCCCTGATCGACCATAACAAAGTCCCCTGATCCTAGTATAAAAAAGCCCCCTGGACGAGTATAACAAAGTCCCCTGAACCGAGTATAACAAAGTCCCCTGATCGAGTATAACACATCCCCTGATCGAGTATAACAAAGACCCTGGTGGAGTATAGCAAAGTCCCCTCATCGAGTATAGCAAAGTCCATTGGTCAAATATAGGAAAGTCCACAGATATAGTATGACAAAGTCCCCTGATCAAGTATAAAAAAGTCCCCTGGTCGAGTATAACAAGTCCCCTGATCGAGTATAACAAAGTCCCCTGGTCGAGTATAGCAAAGTCCCATGATCGAGTATAACCAAGCCCCCTCATCGAGTATAACAAAGGCCCCTAATCGAGTATAACAAAGTCCCCTGATTGAGTATAACAAAGTCCTCTGATCGAGAATAACAAAGTCCTCAGGTTGAGTATAACTAAGTCCCCTGATCAAGTATAACATATCCCCTGATCGAGTATAACAAAGTCTTCTGGTCGAGTATAAAACAGTCCCCTGATCGCGTATAACAAAGTCCCCTGGTCGTGTATAACAAAGTCCCCGGATCGAGTACAGCAAAGTCCCTGGAGGAGTATAACAAAGTCCCCTGATCGAGTATAACATATCCCTTGATCGAGTATAACAAAGTCCCTGGTGGAGTATAACAAAGGCCCCTCATCGAGTATAGCAAAGGGCCCTGATCGAGTAAGACAAAGTCCCTGATCGAGTATAACAAAGTCCCCTAATCGAGTATAACAAAGCCCCCTGGACGAGTATAACAAAGTTCCCTGATCGAGTATAACAAAGTCTCATGATCGAGTATAACAAAGTCCCATGATCGAGTATAACAAAGTCCGCTGGTCCAGTATAACAAAGTCCCCTTATCGAGTATAACATATCCCCTGATCGAGTATTACAATGTCTCCTGGCCCAGTATAACAAAGTCCCCAGATCGAGCGTAACAATGTCCCCTGATCGATTATAACAAAGTCCCTTGGTCGAGAATAACAAAGGCACTGATCGAGTAAGACAAAGTCCCCTGATCGAGTATAACAAAGTCCCCTGATCGAGTATAACAAAGTCACCTGATCGAGTATTACATATCCCCTGGTCGAATATAACAAAGTCCCTGGTGGAGTATAACAAAGTCCCCTGATCGAGTATCACAAAGTCTCCTGGGCGAGTATAACAAAGTTTTCTAATCGAGTATAAAAAAGGCCCCTCGTCGAGTATAACAAAGTCCTTTAATCGAGTATAACAATGTCCCCTGATCGAGTATAACATATCACCTAATCGAGTATAACAAAGTCCTCTGGTTGGATTATAATAAAGTCCCCTGATCGAGTATAACAAAGTCGCCTTGTCGAGTATAACAATGCCCCTGATCGAGTATAACAAAGGCCCCTCATGGAGTATAGCAAAGTCAATTGGTCAAATATAGTAAAGTCCACTCATCGAGTATAACAAAGTCCCCCGATCGAGTATAACAAAGGCCTCTAGTCGAGTAAGACAAAGTCCCCTGATCAAGTAAAAAAAAGTCCCTTGGTCGAGTATAACAAAGTCCCCTAATCGAGTATAAAAAGTCCCTGGTCGACTATAGGAAAGTCCCCTGATCGAGTATAATAAAGCCCCCACATCGAGAATAACAAAGGCCCGGAACGAATATAACAAAGTCTCCTGATCGAGTATAACAAAGTCCCCTGATCGAGTATAACAAATTCCCCTGGTTGAGTATAACAAAGTCCCCTGATCGAAAGAAGATATCCCCGATTGAGTATAACAAAGTCTCCTCATCGAGTATAAAAAAGTCCCCTGTTCGAGTATAACAAAGTTCCCTGGTCGAGTATAACAAAGTCCCCTGGTCGAGTCCAAAAAAGGCCTCTAAACGAGTATAACAAAGTCCCCTTATCTAGTAAAGCAAAGGCCGCTGATCGAGTATAACAAAGGCCCCTCATCGAGTATAACAAAGTCCATTGGTCAAGTATAAAAAAGATCCCTGGTCGAGTATAACAAAGTCCCCTGATCGAGTATAACAAAGCCCTCTGCTCGAGTATAACAAAGTCCCCTGGTCGAGTCCAAGAAAGGCCTCTAATCGAGTATAACAAAGTCCCCTCATCTAGTATAACAAAGGCCCCTGATCGAGTATAACAAAGCCCCTCATCGAGTATAAGAAAGTCCCTCATCGAGTATAACAAAGCCGCCTAATCGAGTATAACAAAGTCCCCTGGTCGAGTATAACAAAGTCCCCTGTTCGAGTCTATCAAATTCCCCTTATCGAGTATAACAAATTCCCTTTTTCGAGTATAACAAAGTCCCCTAATCGAGTGTAAAAAAGGGCCCTGGTCGAGTATAACAAAGTCCCCTGATCGAGTGTAACAAAAGTCCCCTGATCGAGTATAACAAAGTCCCCTGATCGAGTATAAATATTTCCCCTGGTCCAGTGTAACAAAGTCCCTGATCGAGTATAACAATGTCCCCTGGTTGAGTATAACAAAGTCCCCTGATCGAGTATAACATATCCCCTGATTGAGTATAACAAAGTCATCTGGTCGAGTATAAAAAGTCCCCTGATCGAGTATAACAAAGTTCCCTGGTCGAGTATAACAAAGTCCCCTCATCGAGTATAACAAAGGCCCCTCATCGAGTATAACAAAGTCCATTGGTCAAGTATACAAAAGATCCCTGGTCGAGTATAACAAAGTCCCCTGATCGAGTATAACAAAGCCCCCTGCTCGAGTATAACAAAGGCCCCTCATCGAGTATAAGAAAGTCCGATGATCGAGTATAACAAAGCCGCCTAATCGAGTATAACAAAGTCCCCTGGTCGAGTATAACAAAGTCCCCAGTTCGAGTGTATCAAAGTCCCCTTATCGAGTATAACAAAT
>NW_024743355.1:5000-24652 GCF_018991925.1 Homarus americanus | reverse complement strand
TTTTATGATGATAGCTTGTCTCTACAACAGCTCCAGTGAGGAGTATTAGAAGTTAACCTGGGAGGGACCATTATATCTTACTGTTTACACGCTCCTCCTATAAAGATGTGTGTGTGTGTGTGTGTGTGTGTGTGTGTGTTTAGATAAAAATATACGTGTGTACTGACACGCCTCAGTAATAAAGATATATCTCTGTATATATGTACGCCATATACAAGCCTGTTGGTTTAGTTACAGCCGTGAATTAAAGCAACAAGAGAGAGAGAGTCAGCTGAACAAAACAAGAGAGGGAGGAAGAGATAATGAACATATTTTCATGAATTAATTGCCAAAGTTCACGAATACTTTCAAACAAAATCATCTACTGATTTTGTCCCTCCCGGTAAACTACGACAAACAGACAGACAGACAAAAGTTTATTTACTCAAGATATTTTAATGCAAATTTTCAATCATATAAAGGAAAATATAAATTAAAATAACAGGGGTACCTAGTGACAGCACTAGGATCCCGCTTCCTCTATCAAGGAATAAACAATTGAAATTGAAATTGAAATTAAAATATACAGTGAGAACGTTTAGGTATGTGGCGATGGTGTGTGTGTGTGTGTGTGTGTGTTTACTGTAAAGGGTGTAGGAGTGTTGACACTTGCCGACCAGCAGGTGTATTGGTGTGGCAGGGGTGTGTAGCCGTGACGGGTGCAGGGAGGTGCAGGGGGTGTAAGAAAGGGGGGTAAGGAGAGATGGGGGATAGAGAGACAGAGAGGAGATGCAAGAGGAAGGAAGGAAGGAAGGAAGGAAGGAGGAAAAAGAGGAGAAAAGGAGGAAGAAGAAGGGAAGGAAGGGAGGAAGAATGGGAGGAAGGAAGGAAGGAGGAAAGAGGGGAGGGTTGTAAGAGTAGAGTAAATGTCAAGAGGTAGAGAGAGAGACGATGTAAGGAGCAAAGGAAAGCATAAGGGGGTGATAAAACGGGGAGTGAATGGAAGGAGGGACGGGGTGAAGGCACTACAGGGGTTTATAGAAGGAGTAGATGGAGGGAAGGGAGGGTAGATGCTGAAATGCGTGGGAGGGTAGGGGAGGGGAGGGGTGGGAAGGAGGAAGGGAGGGAGGGAGGGAACCTGAGAGAGACAAGAGGAGTTGTAGAAGAAGAGTAATGGGGAGCGTCGAGCACGAATACTAGAAGGTAAGAGTGCCAGGTGTTACGAACCCTGCCACCAATTGTCATGATCTACCTACCAGCACTACGAACCACGCCATCTATTGTCCTGATCTACCTACCCAGCACCACGAGCAACGCCCCAAAAGGTAGTGTGAAAGATATGAAATGGAAAAAAAAAGTGATGACCGAGTGACCATGAGAATAAACTTGGAAATGACATGGGATGATGTATAATAAAATGTGTGACGTAGGATTTGTGGTAGAAGGACCGGGTGATAATAGGGACGGAGTTTAGAACGAGCGAGAAAAATTACTCTGAAAATATACTCGTGTCTGTACACTTAAGAAAATTGTACTTAGATCATTCAAAATACTGTTCACGCTATAACACTGAACTTTAGTGAACATCCTTGGTATGAACGGCAGATATACACGTGATGTCCCTAACTGTGTGCACCAGCAAGTATGTCTGTTAAGAAAAAAATCACGTTTTGACCATTTACTCTCATATGTGATGGCGTAAATCTTCATGAACCAATTTCGTATCAGGTATCAACTATATACAAAATTTGGTTATAAATTAATCCTGGAATAAATCCCAAAGTTCAGGTAACATGAAGAAGGAAAAATTAAAACAAAGGAGATGATAAAACTCAGACAGCTAAGAACACGACCTGGGCAAGATCGCTAACCTTATCCTTCAAGCGACGGTGTTACGTTAGCCATGGTTCTGTAGTGAAAGCAGCACACTATGAGACTGAGAACAGTCACACCTCCCCCTCCGACCCTACACGTTAGCCATGGTTCTGTAGTGAAAGCAGCACACTATGAGACTGAGAACAGTCACACCTCCCCCTCCGACCCTACACGTTAGCCATGGTTCTGTAGTGAAAGCAGCACACTATGAGACTGAGAACAGTCACACCTCCCCCTCCGACCCTACACGTTAGCCATGGTTCTGTAGTGAAAGCAGCACACTATGAGACTGAGAACAGTCACACCTCCCCCTCCGACCCTACACCAGGGCTGGATTAACCATTAAGCAAAATAAGCACGTGCTTAGGGCACCAAAAGAAGGGGGCACCACAGGTTTTTCTTTTGAAGGTATTATGCCTTCTAGTGACCAGATCATATTTGCGATAAAACCTAATAGGCTAGTGTAAAACCGCCGTATAAAATTGGTGAAAAATATTTATCCCATTTTGTTCGTTAACTATGTTTTGTAAGGGTTTTAAACCAAGAAAACTGTGCTCCTTTTTTTTTTTAAAGGACACGTTGCCCAATGGAAAACGGCTTTATTTTATACACGTTCAAGAACGTTCCTGAACGTCTGAAATTGTCTAAGTTCGTTCCCTCGCTTCTCAGCCCTCACTCAGGCTCTTGCAGTATCAACGAAATGTGTCTATTTTAACGTGTGGTATGAGGTGGATTGTGTGAAGTAACAAGTAAGTTTCTGAATTTCTCATTAATTAAATTACTTTATATTTACAAAATAAAGAGGTAGATATTTTAACTATATTAATATATTGTGTTACTAAATTAAGAGCAGTAACTCTAGGCCTAGTTGTTATAATAAATAAGGTTAAATCAAAACTGTCTAATTTAAGTGATTTTTATAATTATCAAATGTTGAAAAACTTCAACTCTTTGTTTTTATTTCTTAATTGTCTTTAACTGTATTTGTTCTGGTTCTAGTCTAACATCAGTGATGAGAAAATTGTAGGATCTGGCTTGTGGGGTGGCCTGGAAGAAACCTGAATTTTTTATCTTATATTTCAACATCAGTATTCATTGAGTCTTAATCATGGTCTTAATATCTTGTCAGTTAAGCAATGGGAGGGCCGAGGGGGCACCATTGTTGGGCTGTGCTTAGGGCATCAATTGGCCTTAATCCGGCCCTGCGTATCAGCTGCTCTAGAACTTCAACTCTTATCATCTGAGGACGAAAAACATCTTTGAAAAATTAACTTTATCTGTCCTGTACCCAACACAGCTAATGTTCGCCCTCTGTACCTGTCTGTATCTGTATGCGTATCCTTCAAACAACTCAAGTTCCCTCCCTGTGCCGGTACCCACCACATAGCTCTTGTTCCCTCCTTGTGCTTGTACCCACCACACAAAGCATTTCTACTCCGGTACAAAAAAATATTAAAAATTAACTACCATAAATAGATCATGATAAGCTATTGTTTAATCATAAAAAAACTCTCTGATGTAAACTGTAAAATACCACAACAAAAATTACAAAATCAATTACTACCACCAGTAAAAAAAAAACAACAGCACATAAATTGAATGAGTCCAATAGTTAAAGAAATTGTGTTCCCTAACTGGAGGTGAAGGTAAAGTTATAGTAGACAATAAATGCAATAAAACAGTGGGTGGGTGGTGGACGGGCGGGCGGCGGGCGGGCACAAGAGGGTTAACACACGTGACACTATAAAGCCCACGCCCACCCTGCATGCTGAGTGTGTGTGGGTCGCCTTCAATCACTATCTTGCTTTTTTCTCTCTCTCTCTCTCTCTCTCTCTCTCTCTCTCTCTCTCTTCGCCTTTGTTCCCTCGGAGTTTAGATTGAAAAGGTTACGTTCACTTGTGGATATTTTATACGCTAGAGTTAAAAGAAAAACCAGACTTTTGCATTTACTGAACGACTAAAATTGAACTAAAACGTTCACTTGTATTTATGTACACAACTGTGATGATAAAAAAAACCCACTCAGTTGTACATTTTTACATACCTTGACCTTAAGAATGTAACGCTCACCTAACCTAACTTAATCTAACCTAACGCATACTTAAAACATCGGTGTTGTCGTGTTGGAGGAGAGAAACAGCCACTTACACATTTTTTTTTTTACGTGTTACGATTGAAATATATTCCAGATTTCTAATTTTCTATAAATTTAGATTAAAAATATATATTCATCTATAATATAATACAAAAGAGGAAAACGTACTCTCATGTGGTTAGTGTATGTTGGTATTACTTATGAATCTACCTGTTTGTTCATTAAAATACTCAGCCACTTAGAACCTTTATCAGTCTCATGGAGGAAAAAGAAACATTACTTTAGGTAGGAGCAGCAGCAGCCGTAGGTGGATTAATGCAAGACACATCATAACACGGCAAAAGTAAAGTTTATAATCCTTCATTCTTAAGACTTAAGTATCCTGGACGAACTTAGCAGCGGTAATCTTGTTGACTCGACTTTTAAGACTCCAATTTTGACTTCAGTACAAGAGCAGTAATGATGAAGACAAAAAAAAAATATTTATTAAATTTTTTCTTCCATTGTTTTCACTCTATTAATATATTTTGGATTTGTTTCCACTACGAGAAGACCAATGATGAAAAGAATTACATAGGTATTGGGTTTTAGTATCGTCAATTCCCTTAGCTAATTCACTGTTTAAAACGACAATATCATATTACTTACCAGCCTTCAGACCCTAACCTACCCTAACTGACCTGACCTAACCTTCTATCAAATGCTGTTTTAATGATACTGAAATTCAAATTCTTTTTATTCGGAAACAACAATGATTTTTTTTTCCAGCATGAAGGTGATGATTTAATCTAGATCTCACTACACACGAACCTAAAACGAACAAAAACTAGAAAGACAAAATGTAATCAGTCAGTTCAGTTCCTCTCTTACACAACACATGAAAGCTTTTACGTAACATCAATAACATATGTTTACGTTCCATTTAAAATATAAGGTGATGTAAAGTCAATAGAAAAAAAGGATTTAAATTCGTGATGTTTTTTGAGCTTTGTAAAAAAAAAATCCATAGACTATACGTTATTGTTAAAAGATGTATGGGAGGTGTAAATGAACAGGGGAATATCACTTGATAATTTAGCAGTGTACCGACAGGAAGGTTATTAAAGACCAAGTGAGAGAGAGAGAGAAGTGAAGAAGAAGATGAAGAATGG
The DNA here is from genome assembly GCF_018991925.1 of Homarus americanus. NCBI lineage: Eukaryota > Metazoa > Arthropoda > Malacostraca > Decapoda > Nephropidae > Homarus > Homarus americanus. The sequence continues at coordinate 19,552 of NW_024743355.1, read as the reverse complement.
TGATGTGAGAGAGTGAGAGAGAGAGTGAGAGAGGATAAAATAAGGAAGAGTTGGAAGGAGAGTGGAAAGGAGGGAGGGAGGTTTGAGAAGTGTGATGACCCGTGAGAGAAGGAAGGAAGGGAAGGAAGGGGGATAGCTGGGAGGGAGTTGGGATGGGAGGAAGAAAAATGTAGTGACCAGAGACTAAAGGAGCGAGAGAGGGAGACAGAGGGAATGAGAGTGAGGAAAGGAGGAGGGAGAAGTGTTGATAATGCATGTAAAAGGTGGTCTGGATGTAAGAGGGAAAGAACAAGGGAGGATTGAAGAAAGGAAGGGAGGAGGAGTGTGGTAATACGGAAGAGAAGAAGGAAGAAAAGGAGGCATGAGTGGTGTGTGCGATAAGACGGAAGGAAGGAAGTAAGGAGGGCGAATGGGAGGAAAGGGGGCGAGTGGGAGTGTAAGGAAATAAGTCAGGGAGCAGATATTGTCCTCGACTTTATTCGTGGTGCTTCCCCCCGCGGGTAAGGGACGGCGGCTCACACAATACTACTGCTCAGGGTTTACTGGGTGTGGTAAATCCTGCCGGCACACTATATGGCTCTGCTCTCACCACTGTCGACTCTGTACCTTGACGCACCACACCTTCTCGGGGCTGTGAGATAAGGATTTGTTTGTATTTACAGCATTACTACTACTACTACTACTACTACTACTACTACTTTTTTTTTTAATAAAAACGTGGCCTCCAGCCTCCCCAATAGCCACACCTTCGCCACCGTTTATTTACCTTACATATTAAATATCCTAATACATAAGAAGCTATCCTAACTGTGTTAAATTAGTTGAGGCAGATCTATGCGGCATTCAGTGACTGTAGCCTCATAGTCAATATCTGCAGCAGTTGTCGGAGGGCAGAGCTCTCGTTCCCTGAGGCAGAGCAAAGCCGACCGAAGGAGAGAGAAGACAGTCGACATCTCATCCAGGCTGTAACATAACTTCTGGGCTGCTGCTTCTGTTCCGGAGATCAACTCCGCGGGTCTGGCGTAGAAACATCTTGCACTTGGGCCCATCCCACCAGAGGTTGTGAACACTAGAGGAGTGAAGCTGCCTTGATCAACGTTTTGAATTCTCTCCCCATATGCCCTTCTCTTGTCGTTCTCGTTCCTCCTATGTGCAGCATCGAGAGCTAGGTTACGGTGACATGCGGCCATGGGATCAAAAATCCTGATGTCGAAGAAAGCTCGCTGTCCCCGCGTCCAGAATCCTCGAGCACTGACGTCCACACGGGCTTCGTTAGATGTGTTTGAAGTCCTGTGTTGGAAGATCTCGCCATCCAATGGAAGGAGGGTCGGTTCTACCATGACATCCCGGCAGATTTCCTTCAACATATTTGCTGTGAGGTCCCTTACCTCGTCATGCCTCATGCATATGAAGCCCCCCTTCTTGCACACCATGGCGTGATCGCCATCATAGGAAGAGCCACACACGCATTGGGAGGGCAAACCTTCTACTGGCCGACCGTACCTTAGAGCAATGGCATCTGTAAATTCTTGTTTATTAAGACTGAAACCATTTGCCCTTATCGGTAACGTAGTTAACCAGTTCGAGGCGCCCACCTCCTGCGCTATAGCTACTTTTTTTTTCAAATTTTCTGGAACCTGCAGCAATAGTTGCTGCAACTTATCATTTTGGCAGTGCTGTCGATCTGTCGTAATGGACCTACGAATCTTATTTACTTCGCTGGTATCCACTTCCCCTGTTGCATTCTGGGCTATTATGTGGTCCGTGAGGGCTGCCGTGAGCTTAAGTGAATTTTGATGTTCAGTGGCAGCAATCTCCTCTGGATTTGTTAGTCCCATCCCTCCCAGTCTTGGTGGAAGTGCAAGAAGTGCTCTTTCTGCTGGGGTTAAGTCAGGGTGTTTCACTAATTTGGGAATGAACTTGACACTGATAGCTTCTTCCAGAGGGTGGAGGAGGGGTCCGATATCAGGGATAGTACGCATCAGGTAGTTCCAGCGATGCTTGACTCCATGGGTGAATGCAGCAAAGGCCGCATGTGGCTCTGTGTTAGCAATCTCAGACAGAGCTTGGATTTCACTAACCCACTCATTCACTTTTCCCGCTACGTACTCGGTCTTGAAGTCTACTACTATTGCTAATATATATGAAAAAGTTTACATGATATCAATACTCCGTTTCCTTTGCCACTACAATATACTTAAATATGAGGAAATTATCCCCACCAAGAAATAAATTATGGATGAGCAATACTGATATTCCTCTCGTAAACATAAAAGATTTACAAAATAATGTATATCTCATGGTAGGAGGCAGGGGGAGACCAAGGAACTGGATGGATAGGGATTAAGGATGCACCAGGATGTTAGGTGCATGGAGGATACATCTAGAAAGCAGTAGTGTGGGTGAATGGGTGGATTACTTGACATCGTGGAAGTGCAGCTGATGGGTGAGGGGTAATGTGAAGGAAGAATCACAATGGATCCACTTCTGTTATACCAGTCAGAAGTGAAGTGTGTGTGTGTGTGTGTGTGTGTGTGTGTGTGTGTGTGTGTGTGTGCGTGTGTGTCCGGGTAACATTAAGAAGATTGTATCACGTCCCATGTTTTTATTTTTTATTTTTTTTTATTATTTACCTACATTTGGTGCAGAATTTTAATGCCTACCTCAAGAGTTTTTTCCTTGTTTTGTTTTTTAAGTCTCATTTTATTATTTTGCCTGTGGTGATCTACACACACACACACACACACACACACACACACACACACGTCTCTCAACTTCTCCCTCTACTTCTGTTTATCAATTGATTCTTGGCCCCCCCACATCGCTCCCTGGAGACCATGATATCCCGGGAACATAACGCCACCGGCCCCAAGGTAGAAATGCCGACGACGTCCTGTGTGTGTGTGCCTTGAGCGAGCCCTCGAGTCGCGGCTTGTAGAAAATTAAATATATTTTCCATTCGGTTTGCCCTTGCCTCTGAGGGGGCCTTAATATTCCTTGCTGGTATTTTGTCTTTGTTCTGGGTTTAACAAATAAAGATCGACAGTTAAACAACAACCACATAAAGTTAGCGAGGAATGTAGAGTGACAAATACATAGACAACAACACCGAGAAATATTTCAACCTAACGAGTAACAAAGAAACAATTGACAGGAAACAATAGTCGTAAAATAGTTTTCCATTCTCTTGTTTTATTTTAGGATCTTTTTTTTTCTGTGTGTGTGTGTGTGTTTTGGGTCAGAATAAAACACATTTTCAGGTTAACCAAAGCCAGCTGTCTCCCCCATCGTCCTGGCTGGCATGTTGGGGAGTTATTCTTCTCATCTGACATCTGTTGAGAGAGGGAGAGTGACGGTATACAGTACAAGCATTATGACCTTCTGACCTTCACTCGATCATTACTTCTCATCGGTCACATCCCTGGGAGCACCAAACATGACCTAGTTTTTCCCTAGTGGCACTAGACCTGACCTTGCTTTTTCCCTAGTGGCACTAAACCTTACCTTGCTTTTTCCCTAGTGGCACATATATAACCTAGTTTCACCTCCAACAGCCCCATACATGACCTCTCTTCTCCCCGTAGACGCACCATACCTGACCTAAGCTTCACACCTACACGGGAGAATATATATATATATATATATATATATATATATATATGACCCCGTACGTGTTGGGTCGTCACTGATCTCAGCCATTATGTCTCAGCTATCCCTAGTGTCTCAGCTATCCCTAGTGTCTCAGCTCACTAGCACCGATGACGATGGTTTAGAGGAAACATTATGTTACTTTTACTTTTGTATCGTTGTTACTTAAGTGATTATTGATGTTACTTTTACTTTTGTTTCGTTGTTACTTAAGCGATTATTGATGTTACTTTTACTTTTGTCCCTGTGTGTGTGAATATTCCTCTTGTTATGTGAATATTACTCTTACTTGTTTGAATATTACTGATACCTGTATGAATATTACCTCTTTGTATAATGTCTATGTATATAAGATTACTTTTACGTAATTCAGTTATTATTTTCTTCGTTTTTCACTCCCTCAAAGACGCCATTTATGCAAACTTTTCCACCAGAATGAACAAACTCCACAGTAAAACTAATTAAAGTGACGGTAAACTAACCTTAATTAGGTGACACGCTGCGTAAGTACCCAGTAATGACCCGCTTCTCTTACACGAAACTCCATTGAAGTGCACTAGATATAATTGATCTTAATTAAATAGGAATTAAAACCATGACTACACACCTAATGATTAATCACACCCTTATGATACTTGAGGTTAGGTTAGATTAGGTTAGATTAGGTTAGCTTAGGTCAATCTTACGGTGATATAACCTAGAGTGACTGATGTTCACGTAAGTAATACAAAATAAAGACATTAAATTTCAATATACATTTCCATACGGTATACTGCTGTCAACACCAACAACACCACCATCACAAACAACACCACAAACAACAACAGCAACAACTTACGTCTCAAGTCTTTAATTGTGGCAGAAGAATATATTGCCAAAGCTGCGATGTAAACACGGTAGTAAGGTGTTGTTCACCCGGTATGAAGGGCAGGGGGGCAGGAATGACCACACGTCAGACGGATAAAACAGAGATAGATAGATGGATAGACAGACAGACAGACAGACAGACAGACACGTACAAATATGAGAAAACGTTGACAGACGGATAGAAAGATCAGAAGCAGAGAGGGGGGAGAGAGAGAGAGAGAGGTGTTCACTTAACCTCCATCCATCTCGCCTCCCGACCTCCTTGCAACAGGAGGCGGCGGTATCAGGTGTAGGCGGAGAAACAAACACTCGGACACACAGACAGGGTTCGTGAAGAAAGCTGTCGTAGGAGGAGGTGTTGTGATGCTCTTCACGTCGTTGTATATACCGTGGTGTGTGTGTGTGTCGTATGATATATATGTATCGTTTAGCACTTGTGTATCATGTTGTTTGGTGTACGCTGTTACTTGATTATGATGAGATACGATATATACTTTTCCTCGTGTATACTACAATGATGAAATAGTGCGTACGATTTCTGCCACTCGTGTATATTCAACATGTTTTATGTATAGTGTATAACATGGCAGTTTGGTAGTCATAAATAAATACAATATATAGTATGAGTCTGATTACTACAAATCTATCACTAGCAAGTCTACGGACTTGGCACACATTCAACCACTCATAAAATAATTTAAATAGATTGAAAATTCTCTACCATTAAAATCCCAACACTTATTCCTACTTTAAATTAAAAGGTAATGTATATGCATTTACAGTACTGAAAATAAATTAGTATGTCTTAGGGTTTTATTACTCTTGGGTTAATTTTTCATGTATATTTAATTCAAATTTTATATCACATTCAATATAATTATTTTAGTTATTCGTTTCGTTACTAAGTTTAGGATTTATTTTAAAGTTTGATATTGTTTATTTTGTTTTATATTTTTTCGTCTTTTCTCTGTTTCGTTTGTTGTTAAAGATGGTGATGGTATTTTGTTTTAGTAAGGCTCTCTCTCTCTCTCTCTCTCTCTCTCTCTTTCTCACGGCTCCCAAGGTAATGCTAACTTCCTTGTCTTACTTCCTCGGCTAATATCAGTGTCTCGCCCAATGGCCTAAGATGTTCTCCCAAGACGGTAGCAAGAAAGGACTACCCGCTAATACCCAGACATCTGCTCTGGAACCGAATTCAACCTAACCTATCCTATCTATCTTAACCTAACTCTCCTATCCTATCTTAACCTAACCTAACCCTAAAATGTACCGTGTAGCGTCTTGATATTTGCCAGTGTAAAATTTCCTGTAATTGAGGTCGGCTGCGGCACTGAGACTGACAATCACGCAGTGTATTGGACTGCACTCGAGGGATGTGCTAGCTTCCAGGATGTGGTGTGTGTGTGTGTGTGTGTGTGTGTGTGTGTGTGTGTGTGGTAGTGAACGTGGTGGTGGTAGTGTGTGTGGTGATAGACGTGGTATATTATCACCACCACCACCACTACCACATTCTCAACATTCTTGGGAGTAATTTTGAAGTCGTACTCCAGAAGCTTTACTGCCGGCATGTCAGCTCCTCCTCCCTCCTCTTCCTCCCCCTCCCTCCTTCCTCTTCTTCCCTCCATCCGTCCTCCTCTTCCCCTCCTCCTCTTCCCCCCCCTCCCATTCTTCCTTCCCTTCTCCCTCACTCCCACCCACGACTCCTCCCCTCCCTCCCCTCCCTCCCTCCCTCGCCTACACCTGTTGCCAATTAATTAAAGGAATATTTACCTGTCGTGGGTCACTTGAGGAGAGACTTTAATTACCCCTAATGAGTATAATAAATATGATAATGACATAGATAATGACTTGACGTACCCATTTAATTCACTCGGTAGCATAAAGGGATTTCTAATTGTCCCTTTCAAACTTTTATTGGTGAAAGGTAATAGGTTAATCATCCTCTTTATTACCTCATTAATAACCGTAATTGCAGTAATAATACCTAATGAAATCGTTAATTAACACCACCAATAATAAAAAACTCTTAAATTGGATTAGTAATGAATTATTAAACTATCTCTAACTCCTATCTCTAACTCACTATCTCTAACTCACTATCTCCAACTCACGATCTCCAACTCACTATCTCCAACTCACTATCTCTAACACACTATCTCCAACTCACTATCTAACCTATCTCCTAACTCACTATCTCCAACTCACTATCTCTAACACACTATCTCTATCACTATCTCAACTCACTATCTGTAACTCACTATCTCCAACTCACTATCTCTAACTCACTATCTCTAACACACTATCTCCAACTCACTATTTCCAACTCACTATCTCTAACTCACTATCTCTAACTCAATATCTCTAACTCACTATCTCCAACTCACTATCTCTACTCACTATCTCAACTCACTATCTCCATCTCACTATCTCTAACACACTATCTCCAACTCACTATTTCCAACACTATCTCTAACTCACGATCTCCAACTCACTATCTCCAACTCACTATCTCTAACACACTATCTCAACTCACTATCTCAACTCACTATCTCTAACACACTATCTCCAACTCACTATCTCTAACACACTATCTCCAACTCACTATCTCTAACACACTATCTCCAACACACTATCTCTAACCTACTATCTCTAACTCACTATCTCCAACTCACTATCTCAACACACTATCTCCAACACACTATCTCTAACCTACTATCTCTAACTCACTATCTCCAACACTATCTCTAACCTACTATCTCTAACTCACTATCTCCAACACAATATCTCCAACACTATCTCCAACTCACTATCTCTACTCACCTCTAACACACTATCTCCAACTCACTATCTCAACACTATTTCTAACTCACTATCTCTACTCACTACCTCTAACGCTATCTCCAACTCACTATCTCTACTCACTATCTCTAACTCACTATCACCAACACTATCTCTAACTCACTATCTCTACTCACTATCTCTACCACACTATCACCAACACTATCTCAACTCACTATCTCAACATTATCTCCAATACTATCTTGTCTCGGAAATATTTGTGTCGTAAAATAAATAAAAATCTGGAGGCAATTACGTTTTTTATTATTATTATTATTATTATTATTTTATTATTATTTGTGTGTGTGTGTGTGTGTGTGTGTGTCGTCTTGAAATACGTACACAACAATACCTTCAGACAGCTGGGAAATAAATGGTGGAGTAGTGAGTATATTCTCTCTCTCTCTCTCTTCTGCTCACCACCCCCAATCACCACCAACACCCACCCTCAATCACCACCACCTCCACCCCTCAATCACCACCCTAATCCCTTCGACTCACTTCACTTCTCCGCAGGAACTTGCTGTAACTTGACCTTGATTTAACACGAAGCGTCAGTTAGTTAAATCGCCTTGTATTCTGGAGACTGACTTCACGTCCCATAAGCTGATTCAAATGACCATAACTAATCCCTTGACACTAATCTTATAGAGAACTAATTGAATATAATCATTTGTTTATAATAATCTCCTAATCATTTTATGGGGTGTAAAATATTTCGTCAACTATTAATTAAACCCAAAAATATAAAATAGTTTTAATGAACAGGTTTGAGATTCATGGGTTTTTAAAAAGTGTGGAGCGATGGAGGGAATAAAGGTATATTTTAGAGGAGGGGAGAGAGAGAGAGAGAAGACATGAAAAGAAAGAAGAGAAAGCGTCACACAGACACCTCTCTCACTGTCTCTCTCACTAGTGATCACAAGGGGTTTGCCACCTACTCAATTATTCAACAACTGAATTTTAAACGCGTCTTTAGAGCCAAGATGAACAGTTCATTATATATGTAAGGGAGGTGGTCTGACGTCTCACTAACGGGGTCTTAAGGAGGAGGAGGAGGAAGGGAAGAAAGAAGAAGAAAGAAGAAGAGATGTCATAACTTAACAAGACGACTTCTGCTTTAACTTCTGCCTTCTCTCACCACTCTCACGATAAGGCAGAGTTAATGCTGCTATAACTCTCAGGGTCCTAAGGCCATAACAGACCCTGAGAATGGCCTCTTATGTCCCTTGTAAAATGACTAAACTTTGAAAAATTCTAGAAAAAAGATTCGAGATTTCTTTTTATGAATTTACTACAATATTAAATTTATTCCGTTTAATTTTATGGTATTTAAGAGCCTCTGAAAAAATTCCAAAACTTAAAATTCTGAAATATGGAAAATCAGGGACATTTTTTTCTCATAAGTTTACCATTTAAAATAACTTTACGAAATTCAAGGACATTAAAACTTGTTATGATGTTAAAAAATTATAAAACTAAAAATTGCGAAAAATGGAAAAAATTTGGTATTTAATAAGTCTTCGGTACACAAGGAGGCAGCACCATGGCCCGACACTGTACTCGACCACCAGCACCATGGCCCGACACTGTACTCGACCACCAGCACCATGGCCCGACACTGTACTCGACCACCAGCACCATGGCCCGACACTGTACTCGACCACCAGCACCATGGCCCGACACTGTACTCGACACCAGCACCTGGCCCGACACTGTACTCGACCACCAGCACCATGGCCCGACACTGTACTCGACCACCAGCACCATGGCCCGACACTGTACTCGACCACCGCACCATGGCCCGACACTGTACTCGACCACCAGCACCATGGCCCGACACTGTACTCGACCACCAGCACCATGGCCCGACACTGTACTCGACCACCAGCACTGGCCCGACACTGTACTCGACCACCAGCACCATGGCCCGGCACTGTACTCGACCACCAGCACCATGGCCCGACACTGTACTCGACCACCAGCACCATGGCCCGACACTGTACTCGACCACCAGCATTATGGCCCGACACTGTACTCGACCACCAGCACCATGGCCCGACACTGTACTCGACCACCAGCACCATGGCCCGACACTGTACTCGACCACCAGCATATGGCCGACACTGTACTCGACCACCAACCATGGCCCGACACTGTACTCGACCACCAGCACCATGGCCCGACACTGTACTCGACCACCAGCACCATGGCCCGACACTGTACTCGACCACCAGCACCATGGCCCGACACTGTACTCGACCACCAGCACCATGGCCCGGACTGTACTTGACCACCAGCATTATGGCCCAACACTGTACTCGACCAAGGGCACCATGGGACACTGTACTCGACCACCAGCACCATGGCCCGACACTGTACTCGACCACCAGCACCATGGCCCGACACTGTACTGACCACCAGCATTATGGCCCGACACTGTACTCGACCACCAGCACCATGGCCTGACACTGTACTCGACCACCAGCACCATGGCCCGACACTGTACTCGACCACCAGCACCATGACCCGACACTGCTCGACCACCAGCACCATGGCCCGACACTGTACTCGACCACCAGCACCATGGCCTGACACTGTACTCGACCACCAGCATTATGGCCCGACACTGTACTCGACCACCAGCACCATGGCCCGACACTGTACTCGACCACCAGCACCATGGCCCGACACTGTACTCGACCACCAGCACCATGGCCGACACTGTACTCGACCACCAGCATTATGGCCCGACACTGTACTCGACCACCAGCACCATGGCCCGACACTGTATCTCGACACCAGCACCATGGCTGACACTGTACTCGACCACCAGCACCATGGCCCGACACTGTACTCGACCACCAGCACCGGCCGACACTGTACTCGACCACCAGCACCATGGCCCGACACTGTACTCGACCACCTTCACTTCCTCAACTGTAACGTCAGGTACTTGTTTACACCTGGGTCGACCTGGAGGTGCCCCGGAGAACAGCGAGACTTGGTAAGGTAAACGAGGACTGTATCTTGTATCACCGCACTCCTACATACATACATAGGCCCTCATACACCATCTGTGAGGAATTACTACACCACATCAGGCCCTCATACACCATCTGTGAGGTACTACACCACATCAGGCCCTCATACACCATCTGTGAAATTACTACACCACATCAGGCCCTCATACACCATCTGTGAGGGTGCTACACACCATCAGGCCCCTCATACACCATCTGTGAGAATTACTACACCACATCAGGCCCCTCATACACCATCTGTGAGGAATTACTACCCCACATCAGGCCCTCATACACCATCGGTGAGAATTACTACACCACATCAGGCCCTCATCACCCCCATCTGTGAGGAATTACTACACCACATCAGGCCCTCACTGCTTACCATCTGTGGGAATTACTACCTCACATCAGGCCCCTCATACACCATCTGTGAGGTACCACACCACATCAGGCCCCTCTTACACCATCGGTGAGGGAATTACTACACCACATCAGGCCCCTCATACACCATCTGTGAGGGAATTACTACACCACGTCAGGCCCCTCATACACCACCTGTGGGAACTAGTACTCCACGTGATGCCCCTCATAACGCCATCTGTGGGAGTTACTACACTACGTGTCTGCTGTTCAACACCTCCTAACATGATCTATGTGTGTAAACATTAATCTGAATGTTCACTGTGTGTTCCTTCACCTTTCTAATGAAGGCTTTTGTTAAACCACCAATGTATGTAATAAGTCATTTATGTCAATGTATATTTTCAGCCTTCGGGCTGCAAACTTTTCAATAAACCGTTTATTATTATTATTATTATTATTATTATTATTATTATTATTACATACATACCTTACATACATACATACATAGACAAAACACTATTATAAAATATATATTATACTTAACTTATGAAATATACAGCAGAAAATATTATAAAAAAATGAGATTGAATTTTTTTAGAGAAAATTAACGAAATTATAAAATATAAAAAAGTAAAATATTCCTCGAAAATATCATAGACTACATATAGTACAGCGCAAAGCTACAGTACGGGCCATAGCACAGTTCTGGTTACAACATGAATCACAGCACAACACAGGTTTTAATACAGCACAGATTACTGCAAGGTTAGACACGGGCTACAGCACAGTACAGGTTACACTACAAGTTACAATACAGGTTACAATGCAGGTTACAGTGGGTTTACAGCACAGGTTACAGCAGGTCGTAGTACAGGCTCAGCAGGTTGCAGTAGACACAAAAATTGCACAACCAGTGACCAAAATAAACCAGAGTTTTTAATGTAGGAATTTAAATGTGAGGAAATGGTCTGCTGTGTATGTGTGTGTCTGTCTGTGACTTCATGAGTGTGTGTGTGTGTGTGTGTGTGTGTGTGTGTGTGATGTTCAGCATGCTCTCCTCACAAGTTAGTGGACCCAGGTTCGATCCCGGGCAAGGGTGAAACTATGGGCAAGTTTCTTTTACGCCATTTGCCTCTGTCTACCCAGCAGTAATTGGAAACCTGGATGTTAATTGATTTGCGGATCGTGTTTCGGGGTAATGGTTAGCCGATGCAGTTGGCGAGTTGTCCGGTCTTCTCGGACTGTTCCTTGACACTGGGTCATGCAGCTCGTTAACACAGTACGTGGTTGTTGTGTTGGCGACAGTGTCTAATAACACATTCACGCACAGGTGGCTCTAGGGCCGGCCATCCTTGATCACGAGGGCAACCATTATTATTATTCTTATTATTATTATTATTATTATTAGTAGTAGTAGTAGTAGTAGTAGTAGTAGTAGTATTGTGTGTGTGTGTGTGTGTGTGTGTGTGTGTCGTGTGACCTAAAAATATGTGGTCTAAAAAATTGACCCCAAAGTTCGGTTAATTACTGCCAAATTCAACATTATAATCAGAGGATAAAAAGGTGGTAATGAGGCGTGTTGGTGAGCTAATTACTATTTCCTGTGTTGATTACGTAAGGCAGGCAGCGACCAATCAGTGTATGCTACGTCATTTTCTCTGAGCCAAGTTTTTCAGCCAATCGGAGGCACTGCATTACTCGTTATACAGCCAATGAAAGAACAGTGTTTTATGACAGAACAGTACAACACTGAGCCTAACTCGTCCACTCACCAATAAGAGATCAGCCAATGACAATATAATACGTCACAAAGTCCAACTCATCATCGAACCAATAAGAGACAGCACGTCATGGACTCCCAACAAATATGTTTGGTGACTAATTTAAAGTCTCGAATTAAATTGACTAAAACCTGAATAAAAGCGTTTTTAATTTTAATTCGGGTATATATTATGAACTATAGAAAATAAAAGGGATATTAAGTTGGTTTAATGTTCAATGGTGAAAACATGATCTAATTATAGCATGATTGGCAACTTTTAACAGTGTTGCCAGATGTAGGATTTATTTTAATATTTAGGTTATTAGTGAGTGACATTGTTGTTGTTGTTGTTGTTAGTAGTAGTAGTAGTTATTATTATTATTATTATTATTATTATTATTATTATTATTATTATTATTATTATTATTATTATTATTATTGTTATTATTATTATTATTATTATTATTATTATTATTGTTATTGTTTGTACATATTATCTTTTAATTTTATTATTTTTAGTCACTATTAATATTTTCTTTACTTTTTCACAAACTTTCCTCTGCTAGCTTAAATAATTTTGATGTTGAGTTTGAAAGTTAATTATAGTTTGGCTGTAAATATAAATTCGATATTCAATACGGTTTGAAGTGTATGTGGGTGAGAGAGAAGAGGAAAGGAGGAGAAGGGATAGAAGGGAAAGGGGTGGAAGGAGAGAAGAAGGAAGGAGGTAGAAAGTGAGAGAAAGAAAAAGAAAAGAGAGTATAATTGGGAAAAATCTCTCTCTCATTTTCTCTCTCTCTTTCTCTTATTCCTCCCCCCACGCCTCCCCTCTCCTTCTCTCGGATTAGGTATGTCCTGTATGACCTTGACCCATCCTGACATGGGTAACCTAACCTGACCTGACCTGACCTGACTGATGACGTTTTGGAACTATGGCTGGAACAGACAGACACACAGACTCTTTGTATTACTATAGATATATATACATACCACTTATATCATTTGTATATTAATTATTATTATTATACATATACACACATACACACCTATATACAGAAACCCTCACAAACACACAAACACAAATAAACACATATACATAAACGCTCACCAAAACACAGACACAAACACACTCATCAACACCCACAAAAACGAAAAAAAAAAAAAAAAATGAAAAAAATCAAGAAAAACAGCACCAATTCGACAAATGGGGTCCAAAAATTCACCCATATATCGTCCCCCAAAAGAAACAAAATAGAGTTTGTCAGATAGAATACCTGAAAGGGAAGCTCGTCGCTGACATTCCTGTATGAAGGTAGAGGAAATATAATAGGTGGACATGTGACTAACAGTGATGGAAATGGTGGGTGACATGGGGGGTTGTACGGACGGGTGATATGGGAAATGATAGATAGATAGATAGATAGAGATGGATAGATTGATAGATAGAGAGCGAGAGAGAGAATAACCCTAAACCAAACATCATTTAATACATCCCATCTAACCCTAAGGGTCACCTGGAGCCCTTACCCTTCCCTTAATGGGGTAGAGGAAGGGTCCCGAGAGAGTCAGGGTGTCCTTCATCATGTAGGATCTCTCTACTGAGCGTAGATCCTATACCATCTAACTAATCCTGAAGGAGTGTCTGTCGAGGGTGGTGCTGTATCCTGCTGTACACCTCTCTCTCTCTCTCTCTCTCTCATGGTGTTGGTGGCACGCTGTCGGGTATGTATGTATGTATGTATGTATGTATGTATGTATGTATGTATGTATGTATATATGTATATATGTATGTATGTATGTCTTTATGTATGTGTGTCTGATACTCCGGATATTGCCTCTGTGATCGACTCTCTATCTATCTAACTCCCCCCACCCATCAATAACTGAACCTTGATATATATATTTACAAAACAAGAATACCCTCAACACAACCTGGATATAGACTTCATCTCCCTCCCCCCATCCAGTTCAGGGTCACGTTGCTGACATATTGCTATTAATTTTAACTCTGTCGTTAGTATGGAACAGACCCTTCCACCTCTTGCTTC